>NC_057806.1:292373804-292649172 GCF_018294505.1 Triticum aestivum | reverse complement strand
TAAAGGGCTTTAAAAGAAATGCCACAGTCGGACGTGGGGCGACATCACAGAAAGGGCTTTAAAAGAAATGCCACAGTCGGACGTCGGGGCGACATCACAGAAAGGGCTTGAAAAGAAAGTAAAATACAACAATGCCACAGTCAGACGTCTGAGCGACATCGCAGAAAGGGCCTTTATTCACAAGTAAATAATACTCATAATAAACATTTAATTCATGAGAATAAATGGGTTAGTCCATCCACAGGAATAATCATTTAACCGAAATTAGCACTCATGCGAATCACCGGAGTCTCTGCCATCAAAACTGACCTTTGATTAGGATAAGATAATATCGATCTAGGACAGGGAATAGATGATTTGGAGGAATATATGACTCTGCAGAGTTTGTACAAAATTTTTCCCACAGCCAACGGATTTCCGTAGTCACGAAGGACTAGTTCCGTTTACGGTATTTCGGAAGAAAACACAGCTAACCAGTACACACCCATCCTACCTCTCGATGCTAGGAATCACCCTAGACATCGTCCAAGAAAAACTTTTGAGACGGGGAGATCACAATCTTGAATAGCATGGGATCAAATTTATATACGCGCGCTCTAAGGGGTGCCCCCCTCTCGGTCCCAACCAGAAACACCCATGCCCCCTGACCAGATGACTGGCTTTAATCCAGGGCCATGGAACCATCATCACGGCCTCTCCTTTTGGTGTGTACCAGAAAAGAGGTTTGCAACTTACTAAACCATACTCCTTGCGGAAAACATGTGGTAGTACAGGGAAGGAAATGAGAGGAACTGGACCGTTACGGTTTGACACTGAAGTCACATAGTCTGGCATAAGACTGGCATGCTACGACACTGCCATCTTACCCATCCTCATGCCAACACATGGCCATTCATACTCACATCCATCCACTTATGGATCATTGAACTCACTTACCTCAATATTGCATAAAATAACGTTCATCGATATGCTCCTCAACATGCCATGAAACTAACTAAATGCAAAACATGCCAAGACACTCATCATATCAAAAGTTCAAACATGCTTGCCTGGTTCAGAGTAGTCGGAGCCTAGCTCGGTGAAGTTTGCGGCTCCGTCACCTCCTTCGGTATCTACGGTACAAAGAAAATATATGCGCTATCGTAAATACCAAGGAGTGCACAAAAAGTATTCCAAATATTTTTCAAATAAATCTGATAAAAAACTAGACAAAATTTTAAAGAGAACAGAAAAAGAATCAATCAAAAATACTTCTCTGATTAAAAGTTATAAAGGTTTTTGCCCAGTGACTCATCTGTAATGAAACAGAAAGTTTCCAGGGGCTAGCTTATAAAAACAGAAACGCTTCGGCAGAAACTACGCCAGCCCAAAGGGAAAACGCATTTGCCCGAAGGCGCTTTCAGAAAACGATTCAATAGAGAGGGCAGAGAGGCTGACGCTGGGGTCCCACTCGTCAGGTTTGAACTTTCAAAAAAAGGGGGGGGGGATGAAGCTCGTCGGCGCCTGAGAGCCGCGGTGGTCGCCGGCGGCGATCCATGGCGAGGCAGGGGGATCAGAGGGTACCTCCGTGCTCAGGGCGCCATTCCGCGTCGGTTGGTGGTGGTGGTGGTCGCCGGCGAGTACCACATCGACGGCGAGCTTTGCTCCGGCGGACGGCGGCTCGGGTGGTCGAGGGACTCGTCGGAGAGGGCTGCAGAGATCAAATTGAGGAGGGGGTTAGGCTCCTGGTAGCTAGAGAGGGTAACGGATGGGGTTTGGGCGCCGGAGATGGCCTCACCGGAGCGAATCGTGGTGGCGGCCGAGGCGGATCGGGGCGGCCGGAGTTGGGGGAGGAGACCTCCTCGAGGACCTCCTAGTGGCCTGGCGGGGCGTTGGTGAGGAGTGGTGATGATGCGTGCACGAGGGTGAGCTCGGGGGCCCTTTTTATAGGCGGCCCGAGGCGGTTGCCGTGAACGGGGATCTCCGGCGAGTGATTACGGCGGTGCTGTGGATGTGCAGTGGGATTAGGGGCTTGGGCATCGTCGTTGAGGTCCACCGGTTCCATTTAGGTGCTAAACGGGCTGGGATTTGGTGCTATGGGCGAGCTTGACGGAACGGGGGTGGCGCGGCCCGTCGGCGGCACGGAGCACGTTCCGTGCTTGCCAGGCCACGGCGACGGTGCCATGGGCGTGCGCTGGCATGGCAGGGACACGCGGAGAGCCAGGGGGTGTTGGGCGGTGCCGGGTGGCGTGGCAAGAGGGCTCGGGCCCTTGTTGGCCGCCACGGAAGGTGCAGCCACCGCAGAAGCTTCCAACGCCGGCGAGGCTCACCGCTACCGACGCCAGGAATCGGCCAAGCGTGCGTGTGGGGTGCTGGCCAGTGAGAAGAGGCTGCGTGCAACGCGCCAGGGCGCACTGTGGCCGCGTGATCGAGTCTGACGAAGGGAAAACGACTGAATCTTCTGAACTTTCTGAATTTTGAACAGCAACAGTGCATGCAAGGTGCTCGACAGAATGAATTTGGCCTCTGGTGATTTTTCCTTGAGCTGATTTTTGGTGGAGTGGCTACTCATTGCTCCAGTAGGCTGCATGATTTTTGGTGGAATTTTTGGAGGAGTGTAGATATGAATTTCACCAAATTTGGCAAATCTGGTCCAAACTTGCAGAGACTGAATTTTGAAAAATTTGAAAAGAGGAGGAGTGGATCAAGATGGTTCTGGGTTGTGGGTACAAAGGACTATCCAGGAGAGTTGGTTTGAGGTCAAAACTCAAATGCAATAGGGTACTTGCTTTGAAAATCACTCAGGCTCCAAATAATTTTCAGAATTGATTTGAGAGGAAAAATAATTAGAATAAAATCCAAAACTTGCTTGGATTAGTTGGGACAGAGAACTTAGGTTGATCACAAGGAGTAGGGGAGGTTTTGGAGGGGTTTTATCACATGGGCAAAAATGCAAAGTCATGGGTGGTTTTCAAGATATGAAAATCCCAAGTTGTTCATAGAGTTTCATTTTAAAAGAAAAAGATTAAACTCCCAAAATGAATTTGAGAGGGAACCAACAGAGAAGAAGTTTCAAAAGGTCAAACACCAAAGTTTGAAAACAATAAAATCCTTGCCAAAGCAAAGGAAGTTTTTAAGAGGAAGGTTTTGTGGAAAAAAAATTAAATGGCCTCTTTTCAAAAACCACAAAGTTTTTGATAAAAACCAAATTAAAATTTTGGAGTGTCACAGGGAGACGGTCTCGGAGGCACCTCAAGGCGACCTTCCGGACTCCAGGAGCAAAGGGAGCAAGGCTCCCCGGGGCTCCAAGTTCGGCTCTCAGCCAAACACCGCGCCGGAACCTCCAGTGGTTTCGGACTCGGGCAGGCGGCTCCCTTCCAAAAGGGACAAGACGCCCGTGCCGGTGTCCTCTGTCCATCCAGAGGCACCGGACAACGTGCTGGGAGCGCTTCACGGCGCTTCCATCGACGAAGAGCACCACACTATTATGAGTGCGGTGATCAAGAAGGTCCGGTCCACCAAGAGCGGACTGACTGAAGCCTGTGCCAGCCTTCTAACAGGCTTTCAGGTAAGTATTTAAAATATAGGAAAAATATTACCGCATAGACAGTAGCCCCCGATGCTCTGTTTGGTGTTCATAAAGAAAAGCCGAATAGAGGATCAAATAATATATGTAGGAGTCTAATATAAGTATGTCTATATGCGTATGCAGGCTTCGCTGCTGACCTCTGCCGCACTAACTGCGGAGGTCGCCGCACTGAAGCAGGACCTCGAGGGGTCCGAGAAAGAGCTCGGCCTTGCTAAGAGGCAGCTCGAGGAGAACAAAGGTAAGTAATACCTAGTCTATATATATATAAGATGCGATTGCAAAATGACAGGATCATCATGAATTTGCCAGGGGCCACGACCGAAGTGGCGACCCTGAAGCAAGCGCTGTCCGAGGTCGAAAACAAAGCGGCTCAGGAGCACACCGAGCGGGAAAAGCAAGAGGCACGGGTGGGCGAGGTGCAGTAAGAGCTCCAAGCTCTCGTGACGAAGCACGAGGCGTTGGAGCTTGACTCGAAGACGCGAGAGTCTGAGCTTGCCGCGGCCCTTGAGAGCGCAAAGAATGCCAAGGCTGAAGCCCAAAAGGACCTCTAGGAGATTGAGGCGATGAGGAAGATAGCGGCGGGTAAGGCATTCAATATGCAAATCAAGCATGTGAAAGTAAATTACTTGTTACTTACCTGAGTCCGGAGCTCTCTAGGAGCATTCGCAGATTTGCCCCGCAGCGTGTCGGATGCCGCAAAGTTTTACCAGGCCGAGGAGGGAAGCTCGACGGAGAAGCTGTTCTGGTCTCAGTATACTGGGACCGAACACCCGATGCCTATGAGCGACTAGCTGAATCAACTGGTCGAGCTGCACAAGGCGGCCGAACAGGCCATGAAGGGCTTTATAGTCCGGATGTGGCCTAGCGACGCCCTTCCCAACAACTACTTCGGCCTGGTGAGGCGGCTTGTGGATGCCTGCCCACGGCTGGAAGTCATCAAGCGGTCTGTCTGCATCGAGGGTGCACGCCGGGCTTTTGCCCGTGCGAAGGTGCACTGGGCCAAGATGGACGCCGAGAAGCTGGTGAAGGAGGGGCCATCGCAGGGCAAGGAGCATCGCCACCCCGAGATGTATTATGAGGGTGTCCTGAAGGGTGCCCGTCTTGTAGCGGACGAGTGTGCGAAAGATTTAATATTTCAATGAACTTGCTCGTGTGATCCTGTATTATGAAAACTTGTTCATATGCACTATGCAACACTTGTTTGAATTTAAAATATTACCTTCTGTTCGGCTGTTTATCAAATCTGAGAGATGGCTAGTCGTCGGCTTCTTCCCCCATGCCACGAGTGCTGGGGTGTTCGGGATAAACCTGAGCACTCTTGTTCCCATTTTTGGGTCCTTCGAGGGAGGTGCTCAGCACAACGAACAAGGCAATCGGACTATAATGCTTTATCACTCTCACTTAGCCATAGAATTCTATAATTTTAAATTTTGGCGAAGCCCCTAGTATTCGGAAGGCCGAATTCGGGGCGCTATACACGCCTTAAGCCGGACAAAGTCGACTCTTCGCTCTAAGCGGCATAAGTCTTTAGGGACTCGAAACCTCTCGAACAGCGACCAGTCTCTCGCCTAATCATGACAGTCAGTTTTAGCTTTCTCTACTGAGGTGCTTAGCCCAGCTGAACCGGGGCACAATCGCAGTAGTTCTCCATGTGCTACCTTAGCCGATATAGCAGAATGTAAGGTACCAAAACATGGGAGCCGGGCAAACCCAACTATTGACCCAAGACATGATTCGGAGCTGATGCATATAATGCTATAAGTTCGGGGTGCCGCACTGTTGAAAGTGTTCGGACTTCTCATGCCGTAATATGGGGTATGCTTAAGCCCCTAGCGTATTAGTCATACCAGAGTGTACGGGTGCTGGATGTCATCAATGAACATATATATGTATAAAAAAGGAAGAATAAAGAATGCGATAATAGTCTAGTGCTATGCATTGTTTATTCAAAAAGGTGCGTTAGAGCAGAATGATACAAGTAGTGCGATAAGCAAAAAGGAGGACTATTTGACATGTCCCCTCCAAGGGCAAGTTGAGGAATGGTATTAAAGCAAGTATTTCACTTGTTATCGTAATCCACCTGGGAGTTCCGTGGTGCGATGTAGCTTTTCGCTTCCTTGGTTGCTGCATCATGTGTTCGGCAATCATACTGCCGGACAGGGTTTCCAGAGATTAAAGTCCTGAAAGAGAGAAAAATAACAAAGCGGGAAGCCCCAAGTGCGGTTGAGCCGCGTCTTGGGGCGTGCCATAGTCGTGCCCCCCTCCCCACCTATGCCCATGGTATTTTCAATGCGTAATTATGTACGCATGGCACAGATTTCACCGTTTGGCTGGGACTGGGGTGGGGGCCGCATTGCTATGCGAGCTCGGAACGTGCCAGGCGGTCTTGTTGCCGATTACTCCGGGCGCGCTTGAAGGTGGCCGGGTCCTTAATCGCCGAACTAGTGGATTGCCTTAAGAGGGTGCTTTGTGCTTCTGCTGCAAGGGCCGCAGTGTGCTTCTCCGTACGGAGAGAGCGCTTTGTGTTTCCATTAACTGTGATGACCCCCCGAGGTCCTGGCATCTTGAGCTTACGGTATGCATAATGCGGTACCGCATTGAATCTCGCAAATGCGGTTCGCCCGAGCAGTGCATGATAGCCACTGCGGAACGGGACTTTATCGAAGATTAACTCCTCGCTTCGGAAGTTATCCGGGGATCCGAAGACCACTTCCAGTGTGACTGAGCCTGTGCAATGGGCCTCTACACCTGGTATGACGCCTTCGAAGGTCATTTTTGTGGGTTTGATCTTTGAGGGGTCTATACTCATTTTGCGCACTGTGTCCTGGTAAAGCAGGTTCAGGCTGCTGCCGCCATCCATAAGGACTCGAGTGAGGTGAAATCCGTCAATGATTGGGTCTAGGACCAGTGCGGCGAATCCGCCATGACGGATACTAGTGGGGTGGTCCCTGCGATCGAAGTGATCGGACAAGAGGACCATGGGTTGAACTTTGGGGCGACTGGCTCCAACGCATATACGTCCCTTAGCGCACGCTTTCGCTCCCTCTTGGGGATGTGGGTTGCGTATATCATGTTCACCGTCGGCACTTGTGGGGGGAACCTCTTCTGTCCTCTAGTGTTCAGCTGTCGGGGCTCCTCCTCGTCATCGCTATGTGACCCCTTATCTTTGTTTTTGGCGTTTCACTTGCCGGCCTACTTGAACACCCAACAATACCTGTTGGTGTGGTTGGCTGGCTTGTCGGGGGTGCCGTGTATTTGACACGAGCGGTCGAGTATACGGTCCAAACTGTACGAGCACGGAGTGCTTCTTTTGAATGGCTTTTTTCGCTGACCGGGTTTAGAGCCTTTGAATCCGGCATTGACTGCCGTATTGTCACAGCCCTAGCTTTGGCCTTGCTTGTCTTTGCATCATCATCTTGCATCATGTTTAAATTCTCAGAAACTTGAAATGGGGATGTTCAAACCCTAGCACCACATGGATTTCAAATAGGCTCAACTAAAGTCATTTTCAATGAACCCAAAAATGCCCTTTGAAAATGTTCATGATTTCTGATAAGGGTGAAAACCTCTGCCAAAAATGATGAACATATTTCTAGGTCATTCCTGGATTTTTGAATTAATTCATATTGTATTTGACTTTGGGCATTTAAATACTATAAATAATTTAAATGCTTAGATAATGCTAAAATTAAATGTGGGCCACTAGAATAATCTAGAGAGTATCCACAAATTATTCCAGCATTTTACAAAATGCTTTAGTATTTTTACTAAAGCCAAAACAGCAGCAAACAAATAGAAAAACAAAAACAAAAAAGGTCTACCTGAACTTACCTGGCCGGCCCAGTGGACAGCCAGCCCATGAGGCCCACGCGCCAGTCACCCCTAACCTCCTGCCAGTAGGCAGGAGGGCGTGTGGCCGCGGCGCGCGCGCACGCGCTCGGCCAACTCCTGGTTGCCGCTGTTGCTGGGGACGGCTCCGAGCGCCACGACACCCCTGGAGACCCCTCGCTCCTCTCCCTCACTCTCTGCTCTCTCCCTCACCCCCTAGCTCCTCCCTGAGCTCCATCCGAGAGCAACCGCCGGCCACCGTCTCGCGTACGCGCAGCCACAGCCGTCCCCTCGCCCTCCGGTCGTGCCCCCGAGCTCTGAATCCTCGCGCCGTTTCTCCAAGACGAAGGTACCAAGCCCGGATGGCCTGCATCACCGTTGCCATCGTCTTCTTCTTCCTCTGCCGCCGGAGATCGCCACCGACCTCCCGTCGTCACCAACCCCTCCCCGAGCACGCCGAGGCCTTTGTTCAACTCGCTATGAGCTGCTGCGTCTTTCCCCCTCCTCCCTGAGCTCGTTCCCGTCCTCTAGCCGCATCTTCCACCGAAGCCGTCAGCTCCTCGCCGCTGGCGATGATGCATACGCGGCCATGGGCACTGCAGCCCGTGTCCGAGCACACCAGTGTGCTCAGCGCGTCTCCGCGAACCCGTAGCCACCAGTATCTCCCCCTCCCACGCTCTCTAGCCCCGAACCCATCTGCTCCCGAACTCCGGCCGCCGCCGTTCTTGTCGCTGTCGTAACAAGAGCTAGCAAAGCTCGTTCCCAAGAACGGCTACGTGCTCAGCAGCTCCGCAGCAAGCCAACGCCACCACCCGCACCCCCTACCGAGCCCCACAGCCTCGTCCCGACCAACCCCGAGCTTCGGCCGCCGCCTCACTCACCGCCGTTGCCGTTTCCGGCCGCCCTAGCACCAGCCACCACCATCGATCGACGCGCCTCGTCGCGCTGCGTCCGCACGACCCAGCCGCGCGAGCTCTCATCGCCGGAATCGGCCGCATGGGCAACCCTGCCGTGTTCCGTTTAGCGTCGGCGGCTAACCCCCGTTTTGGATGACGTGGACGCGTCATTAGCGGCTAATTGAACCACTAACTAACCCCCTTGGCTCGCTGACATGCGGGCCCCGCTGCCTAACTAACTAGCTAACAAAAATAGATTAAGATTAATCTAAACACAGTGGTCCCACGCGTCACCGTTGACCTCGCTGACGTGGCCGTTGACCGGACCCACCTATCTATGACACTAAATGTCACTGGGTCACTGACCAGTGGGTCCCACTGGTCAGGTTTGACCTGGACCGTGCCCCGTTGACCTGCTGACGTCATGACGATGTCATGCTGACGTAGTAATTAATTTTTGTTTTAAAACAATTCAGGAAATTCCAGAAAATGACTTAAACTTCAAAAAATCATAGAAATTAAACCATAACTCCAAATGAAATAATTTATATATGAAAAATTATCAGAAAAATTCAAGGAAACTATTTATGGCATTTTCATGCATGTTAAACAACTTATGGCTGCTGTTTAGGCCAATTCACATAAATGGAATTTAAACTCTCACATATGGAGTTTGAATTTGAACCTAGGGTTCAAACCAACTCCATTTAACATGTTGCTAGTTGCATTAGCTCAAACCACAGTATATTGACATCTCATGATCATGCATCATATTGTGCATTGCATTGATTGTGTTTCTTTCTCTGTTGCCGGTATTTGTCCCCTCTCGATAGACGTTGTTTCGACGTTGTGATTGTTGACACCGATGAAGACTCAATGCTATCTTCAGAAGTGCCAGGCAAGCAAAACCCCCTTTTTCATTCCGATACAAACCCACTCTCTTGCACCTGCTCTCTTTTACTGCATTAGGACAACAACGATTCAACTGTTACATGCTGCGGTAGTTGAACCCCTTTCCTTTGCATGACCTGTCATTGCCACAGTAAATAGATGAAACCCACTAGCATGAGTAGGAGTTGTTTGAGCCCTGATGTGCCTACTCATTCATGTTTGCTTGTCATGCCTGCTATTGCTTAGAGTTGTGTCAGGTCTGATTCATCGGGGATGAATTGGAAAGTTGTGAACATGTCCTACTATGTGTGAGCTAAGTGTGTGAACACGATTTGGTAAAGGTAGCGGTGAGAGGCCATGTAGGAGTACATGGTGGGTTGTCTCATTGTAGCCGTCCTCAGAAACTGAGTTCTGTGTCTGTGATCCATGAACAGCTACTACCACTCATTGGGATCCTTAACTGACCCTCTCGGCTTCTTAATCACCCTAGTACTCTGTCCAGGAGTTGCAACTAGTTTCTGGTGTTTGTAGGTTATGTGTTGGCGGCCGTGCGTAGCGCTGACCCTAGGGGTGGGCTATGATGCGGTAGATACACCGTGGCCGGGGATGCCGGGCGCCCGTTTGGTGTCTCGGAACCCTGTACACATCGTTCAGGGCCGTATGTGGAAACCTCGGCCGGACTCCCTGCGGATGGAACCTGGATAGGCGATAAACCTGGACTAGAGACTTGAGTGTTTAGGTAGGCCGTGGCCGACACCCTCGTTGGGCTTCCGCTTGAAGGCTGCCGAGTACATGTCGTGTAAACGACGGTAAGTGGTGGGAGCGTGTGTGAAGAAGTACACCCCTGCAGGGTTATCATTATCTATTCGAATTGCCGGATTCCTCGGATATGGACACTTGGACCCCTTGCATAGTTCATATACAAGTGAAAGTGGATACTCTAAAATGCACAAGATAAGCGTGAGTGCTATGGATGGCGATCTCGTAGGGAGACGGGAGCGGGTCCATAGTGGTGTATTGAATGGTGAATATGTGGACTCGTGTGCGCCACCTCAAAAGAGTTGCTTGCAGTCGTAGTTCAGGTTAGCCACTGAGTCAAAGCTGGCTTGTTGCAGTTAAACTCCACCACCCCCTTTGTTGATACCGATGCATATGTAGTTAGTTCTGATGTAAGTCTTGCTGGGTACATTTGTACTCACGTTTGCTTAATTTATGTTTTGAAGAGAGACTTCAGTCTCGCTAGTAGTTCCACGTGGACTTCGACGTTTAGCTTGTTACCTCAGCTACGTTCTTGTGCCCTCGACAGGGTCTGGTAGATAGTCGGACTTCTCAGCCTTTTCATTTGTAGATGTCTGTACTCAGACATGTTAAGCTTCCGCATGTGCTTTGATTTGTATGCTATGATTGTTGGGTCATGAGACCCATGTTTGTAATTTCTCGCTCCTCGGAGTCTAAGGAATAAATACTGGAGTTGTAGAGTTATGTTGTGATGCCATGTTGTATTTACACATATCAAGCATATTGTGTGTATGATTGAAATGCTTGCTATGTGTGGGATCCGACAATCTAGTTGTTTATCCTTGGCAGCCTCTCTTATGGGGAAATGTAGTCTAGTGCTTCCATGAGCCATAGTTGTCCGCTACAGCCCGATTCACCGGAGTCCTGTTAGCCCAGCACTACTGCTCAGGACACTTGACTGGCCGGCATGTGTTTCACTTCATTCCTGTGTCTGTCCCTTCGGGGAAATGTCACGCGGTGACATCCGGAGTCCTGCCTAGCCTGCTACAGCCCGGGTTCACCGGAGTCCTGTTAGCCCAGTGCTACAACCCGGATTCACACGCTACTGACCGACATGCTCGATGTGATTCATGTATGCCTGTCCCCATAGGTTGGTGCCGCTTTGGGTTCACGACTAGCCATGTCGGCCTGGGTTCTCTGTCATATGGATGCTAGCGACACTATCATATACGTGAGCCAAAAGGCGCAAACGGTCCCGGGCCATGGTAAGGCGACACCCGTGGGAATACCGTGCATGAGGCCGCAAAGTGATATGAGGTGTTACCGGCTAGATTGATGTGACTTGGAATCGGGGTCCTGACACGTATCCTCGGTATTGTCACTGTTAATGTGGCACTTGTGTTTGTTGCGACGTGACCTGCCATTGCCATCCTTGGTATCCGAAGTACCATGGTTCTTTGATATGTTATTGCTGCGAGCCAGCCGGCTGTCTTCTCCCGCACAAAAGCGCATGAGTGTCGTGAGGGCTGCCATAGATTTCAGCTTTTCCTGGCCAAGGTGCCGGGTGAGCCACTCGTCGTGGATGTTGTGCTTAAAAGCTGCTAGGGCCTCTGCATCCGTACAGTCGGCGATTTGATTTTTCTTTGTTAGGAACCGTGTCCAGAATTGCCTAGCCTATTCCTCTGGCTGCTGAATTATGTGGCTCAAGTCATCGGCATCTGGCGGTCGCACATAAGTGCCCTGGAAGTTGTCGAGGAATGCGGCTTCCAGATCTTCCCAACAGCCAATGGACTCTGCTGGCAAGCTATTGAGCCAATGTCGAGCTGGTCCTTTGAGCTTGAGTAGGAGGTCTTTGATGGCATGTAGATCATCACCGCGGGCCATGTGGATGTGCAGGAGGAAATCCTCGATCCATACTGCAGGATCTGTTGTGCTGTCGTATGATTCTATATTTACGGGTTTGAAACCCTCTGGGATTTGATGATCCATTACTTCGTCTGTGAAGCATAGGGGGTGTGCGGCGCCTCTGTACTGGGCTATATCGCGACGCAACTCAGATGACTCTTGTCCGCTGTGTTCGGCTCGGCCGGACTTACTTTTACTGTATCCGGCGTGACGGTTATCGTCTCGCATAGTGGCGCGCCACCGCGATCCGTAGATCGATCTTGTGTGTTTTGCTTTGTCCTCCAATACGTCTCGTAGGTCTGACCTATTTCCCCATGTCTTGACATTTTTATTTGAGTGGCATCGGGGTGCGGGCTGAACTTTTGGCTAGAATGCCTCTTTGTCGCGGCCATGAGGTGGCCGGTCAGCCGCATCATATGCCGGAGATGTAGGTTTGAGTGCTTCCTCCTCCAGTCGGGGTAGCAACCTACACTTTGGGTAACTCTTGGAGGGGCGTTCGAGTTTATATTCCTCGGCCGCAAGGACCTCAGTCCATCTGTCAGCTAGCAAATCTTGATCAGCTTGAAGCTGCTGTTGCTTTTTCTTAAGGCTATTTGCTGTGGCTATAAGCCGGCGCTTGAAGCGCTCTTGTTCGATGGGATCCTCAGGCACGATGAATTCGTCATTGTCGAGGCTTGCCTCGTCTTCGGAGGGAGGCATGTAATTATCATCCTCCGCCTCTCCATCTGCCGCTCTCTCTGGGCTGGCTTCTCCATCCTCCTACCCTAAATCTTGCTGGAGGGGATTGTTGTCGTCTTCGGCACTGCCCGGAGTGCTATTATCTCCTGTGCTGGGGTCACCGCTTTTGCTTTGGCGAGACTTAGAGTGGCGCCGCTGACGCTGGCGCTTGGGTTGCTTCTTGGAGGGGTCATCCTCCGCTGTCTTGTCGCCATTGCCTTCTTTGGGTGTGTCCACCATGTATATATCATATGATGATGTGGTTTTCCAGTGCCCTGTGGGCAGTGGTTCCTCTTCGCCTCTCGCATCATCGTCCATACCGTCGATGTCTTCGGAGTCGAAGTCGAGCATGTCGGTTAAGTCGTCGACAGTGGCTACTAAGTGGGTGGTGGGTGAGCAGCGAATTTCTTCGTCATCCGCATCCCAATCCTGCTGGACATAGTTCGGCCAGGACTCTCCTGACAAGGAGAGAGACCTTAATGAGTTCAGTATGTCGTCGAAGGGCGAGTGCAGAAAGATATCCACGGAGGTAAATTCCATGATCAGCGCCCAATCGGATTCGATAGGCACGGGCACAGGCGGTTGGGAGTCCGTGGCCAGGGAGGAATTCGGTAGTTCGGCGTCACGGCTCTCGTGAAGGGTAAGGTCGATACTCGGCTTGATCGCCGATGAGAGTGCGGCCTCCGTGGCGGGGTCTATCCACCCGTCCATGGATGACGCAGCTGGTTCCGAATTGAGGGCCGGAGCGGTTGCAGGTGCGATCTCCTGAACACTGTCTGATGGTAGAGCTAAATCATACTCATCGTGACCATGTGGCGCACAAGGCAGGGGCTCGAATCCGTTGAAGATCAAGTCTCCGCGAATATCGGCTATGTAGTTTAAGCTTCCAAACCTGACCTGGTGGCCGGGGCATAACTCTTGATCTGATCCAGATGGCCAAGCGAGTTGGCCTGAGGTGAGAAGCCGCTGAACACAAAGATCTGTCCGGGGAGAAAAGTCTCACCCTGGACTGCATCGCTATCGATGATCGAAGGAGCCATCAAGCCTAACGGCGATGACACAGAGGAACTCTCAATGAAAGCACCAATGTTGGTGTCAAAACCGGCGGATCTCGGGTAGGGGGTCCCGAACTGTGCGTCTAAGGCGGATGGTAATAGGAGGCAGGGGACACGATGTTTTACCCAGGTTCGGGCCCTCTTGATGGAGGTAAAACCCTATGTCCTGCTTTGATTATTCTTGATAATATGAGTAGTACAAGAGTTGATCTACCACGAGATCGGAGAGGCTAAACCCTAGAAGCCAGCCTATGGTATGATTGCATGTTGTCCTACGGACTAAAACCCTCCGGTTTATATAGACACCGGAGGGGGCTAGGGTTACACAAGGTCGGTTACAAAGGAGGAGATATACATATCCGTATTGCCTAGCTTGCCTTCCACGCCAAGTAGAGTCCCATCCGGACACGGGACGAAGTCTTCAATCTTATGTCTTCATAGTCCAACAGTCCGGCCAAAGGATATAGTCCGGCTGTCCAGAGACCCCCTAATCCAGGACTCCCTCAGCAGCTGCAACTTCTCCTTACCGACCCGCTCCGTCTCCTCGGCTAGGCCGAGGGCTTCGCCATCTCTTCATCAACTTACTTCGAAGGCTTTGGCGTCTCTAGTCGACCAACTTCATCTCATTAGCTGGACCACGGGCTTTTCCTCGGCAAGCCAACCTTTGCTAACATCACTAGGCCATCGCTTTATCGCCCACTAGGCAATGGGTGCGTGGATCGACTCCCAATTTCGGGAGTCGCTTTTCTTCGGAATGCTACAACAAATAAACCAGGTGCTATTAATCCTAACAATTTTTGCTTGTTGGGTTTATTTTTTCTTAAGGTATTATTACTCTGGTTTGTTCCATCATATGTACGCAGGTCTATCAAATGGTGGCCGCATTAACGACGGTCGCATGGTGGTTCGGTTAGTTTCCGTATATAGTCCGGCGAACGCCGCATCTGGAACTCGGACCGACCTATGAATTCAGGCTTTGCCACGCCTTTACCGCATCACGCCGACGCCCGACATCGACATTGACTTTGGCGCCAGGCCATATTTCTTTTATTGCTCACTTTGCATAAATTATTTATTATGCAACAATTTTTTTATATACTATTATCTCTGGTTTGCACCATTTTTTGTGCATAGGAAAATGATCTGGGTAGGGCAGTATCGTCAAGTCGGCATACTGACATACCACGCCACCTCGGCTAGATGGGGGGCTTCGTCAACACCTCATTACCCCATGCCGGGGACTTCAGCATCACTCTGCCGGCCTGCATTGACCGTGCTCTGTCACCACTTCGGAGTGCCGAGCTCTTTGCTCCGCCACCTTGGGACCGGCTTGGGGGATGGAACCTTGTCCCGCATCCAGCTTGGACCGTGTCATCAATACCGAACACATTAACCAGCTAAGTTTCCTTCATGCTTGAAGTTTTAAATTTTTAACTTGTGTTCGGTTCGACCAAGCATTATACCTCTTTTGGAAAAAAGTTTCTTGTAAAAAATCTCCTTGTCAAAACTTTGTTTGTGACACACAAATTCAAATACCCAATTTACTTGGGGGCTTCCTTTATGAAGCTTTTCCTCTTGCATATGATTATACTTGTACAGTTTCGTTCCTTGTTCGTGTATTGCGCCACAATATGCACCATATTGACTTAAGCGATTTGCAAGATGGGTTGCCTGGCTCCTATGCTTACCCCTACATTCCCGATTGTTTGGCTAGGGAGTAAAGGAAGCACCTCTGCGATTGTCATGACCGGATCATCCGAGCTCTGACCTCAGACTGGGTGAAGCCGAAAGCTAGCGCTCTTATTGTTTTCAATCATGGTCGGCACACAACGGAACTCATGAGTACAAAAAATCTATTGCACAAGTCTCATAGTAATAATGAGCACCGAAGAAAGGTATCGGTGGGGGTACTATTTTCTTCGAAGATGCTTCTTACACTTCATTAGTAATATAGCATAAGTTCCCTGAGCGCGCTTTGTCTGTTACAGCCTTATGGCATGATTGCCTGGTCATCGGAAACACCATCGATACTCTCGACAGGTGGAGTACATGACACTTTTCGGCCCTTGGCCGAAGAGGGAGAAGCCGACGGTCGATTAAGACGCGTTTAAAGTTCGGGTGAACATATATATGATATAAGTACTTCGGTACATACAATCATTATACATAAAATTCTTTTACCCAAGTCACTTGGGGGCTCTTAAAATTTATATGAGCTGTTTTATAGTAAATGTGTTTTCTTCTTGATTGTTGCAAAGTCTTTTTATACCGATCCTTTTTCGACTCAAGTGCATGGTCAATAGCCGGACAACTTGTCTTCTCTCTTAAAATCCGCTTGAGTTTAGTTTGCTAAATTGACCTCGGAGAAGTACTCCACCTTTGGGATAAGGAGCTTGAAGCCGTAGGCTGACCCGCATGAAGTCTTGAGATCGGATGTGTCATGTTAAAGCACGACAGAAGCACATTTTTTTCTTCCAATTTTCAGATTGGCACCGAACACTTGATCTTGTTCGGATGTCAAGTTTTTACTGACGTTTTTTGGTTTTCCAAGCTTTTGGCACTTTTAAACTATTTGTGTGTTTTCAGCTCAAGTCCCGCAGTGCAACTCCAGACACCTTTAGAGATTCGGCAAAAACATTCTCGGATATTGCTATATATGCATCGGTTTCGAATTGTGTCTTCGGTCAATAGTTGGGTTTCCCGGCTCCTGCGCTTGCCTCCTACGTTCCACTTTGTTCGGCTAGGTGTGCAAAGGGAGAACCACTCGATTGTGCTTCCAGCTCACATGGTTAAGCACCTCAGTGGAGAAAGCCGAAAACTGACTGTCACAATAAGCGTAAATGGGTCAGCAATCCGATGACTGTGTTAAATGACGGGCCATTCATAACATTGGCCGAAGTGTTTACGGCTTGACCTCGACTGTCGCCGAACACTACCGGGGGCTAGTAACTGGCCTCCCAAACTAAATCCTCAATATTTTGCTCTTACATTAGAGTGAGGTTTCATGATCATGCTTAGCATGACAACCCAAAGAAAGGAACCGATAGCGGGACTATTTTCTTTGGAAGACATTTCTTATGTTAAACAGTAATATAACATATCTCTTTGCGTACCTTTGTTTATAAAGCCGTATGGCCAGATTGCCTTGTTTGTCATAATTCTTTGCCCTCATAAAGGCTTTATAAAGTAGGACAAACACTCCTCGGCTACTGGACGAGGAGGTGGAAGCCGATGGTCGGTCAACAAAGTTTTGTAAAATGCGGATCTGAACATTAATGACGTAAAGTACTTGGATACATAGAGTCATTACACACAATTTGTGATTTTACTATGGATATCGATCCTTAATCCGGCCACCTCTGCCCGCATTAAGGCTCGGGGGATACTGGGCTTCGGGCTTATTATTTACAAATATTAAAGGGGCACATCGATCCCCTGATCTGGTGTTGCCACCCGACCAGTGTCTCGGGGGCTACTGCATTGCCTATCCAATGCAAAAAAATTAAGTGCAATACAATTTCCGAGGAGATTTTGATCCTCAGGTTGGTCGGCCACACCCAACCCGAGTCTCGAGGACTGAGCACGCCGCTTTTTGTGTCCCGAAGTATCCTGCCGAGCTAGGACTTGATCCTCAGGCTGATTTTGCAAATCAACCTGAGTCTCAGCGGCTACTGGGATCAGCGGTCTTACGTCATCCTTCAGGTGCATCTCGGGTTTTAGACCAATACACACCTTGAGGGCTACTGGCTATATATCTCGGCAGAGAATAAATTGCACCAATCAAAAATACTGACAAAAAATTGGCCCACAGTCTGGGTGGTGCACCACCTCGGAAGCAGTCCGACATAAAGCTCGGGCGCTAGTGGCTGGCTCCATAGAGGGCATTTCCAGCATTAAGCTCGGCTAAACTCCTTCAACTTTTTTGAACCAAGGTGATATGACACCTCGGATATAGTCCGACGTCGGAGCCCGGATACAGTCCGGCTTTGGATTTTGGACATAGTCCGGCATTGGAGCTCGGATACATTCTGTCGTTGAGCTCGGAAAGCGGTCCAACATTCATGCTCGGCTGCAAAAGATACCTCAAATGCAGTCCGGCGTTGGAGCTCGGACGCAACAGGACGCTGCCGCCCGGGAACAACTTCAAACCCGAGGTGTGGCATAAAAATAACAAGGCATTGATAAAGGCCGAAGACTTAAAGGGCTTCTCGGATACCCGATGTGTGAGATCATCAGATTTAGCTCGGCAATCCTCAAGATAGAAGATGGGAAGATTTGTTTAACCAGTTTTCAAGACCGACGACCGAAGACAAAGAACAGTTCGGAAGAATCGAGGAGCGTCCCCAACATGAAGACCGGTTCAGGGGGCTACTGACGATGTCCTGGACTAGGGGGTACTCACCACGTCGTCTCCTGGTCAGTTAGATTGGGCCGAGGACCCCCATGGCCGTATACTCATGGGCCAGTTCGGACAGCTGCCGCATACATGGAAGATTCCACAAGACTTGGTGATCAAGACAAGGACTCCTCCCCACCGGCGTATTCGGCTAGGACTCTTGTTATCCTAGGCCTCGGGTGCATTATATAAACCGAGGCCAGGCTAGTCGATAGATCATATACAACAATCATACCATAGGCTAGCTTCTAGGGTTTAGCCTCTACGATCTCGTGGTAGATCAACTCTTGTAATACTCATATCATCAATATCAATCAAGCATGACGTAGGGTATTACCTCCATCAAGAGGGCCCGAACCTGGGTAAACATCGTGTCCCCCGTCTCCTGTTACCATCAATCCTAGACGCACAGTTCGGGACCCCCTACCCGAGATCCGCCGTTTTTGACACCGACAGTGCTCGAGGCCATATTCTTTGGCAGCTAGGACCTGGGTCCATCTATCGTTGAGTGTATCCTGTTTGGCTTGGAGCTGTTGCTGTTTCTTTTTTAGGCTTCTCGCAGTTGCGATTAGCTGCCGCTTAAAGCGCTCTTGCTCAAGAGGTTCCTCTGGCACGATGAAGTCTTTGTTGCCGAGGCTAACATCCTCCTCGGAGATCGGTAGATAGTTACTATCCTCTGAATATTCATTCCTGACCGGCTCGTCAGGGTTAACTTGTCCCTCCTCCCAATCATCCCGGACGCAGGCTCGGCGGGGTCTTCGGGATCTTCGGCATCGTCCAGAGTGTTATTGTTTCCGGTGCCGGTATTGCTGTCCTTTCCGCGACGCGATTTTGAGCGGCGCCATTGACGTTGATGTTTTGGTGGTGCCTCGATGGGCTTGTCCTCAGTCGGATCTTTGCTGCCATCATCATCGTGCTTTTTAGGTGTATCCACCATATACACACCGTATGTGGAGGTGGCCGTCCAACGCCCGGTGAGAGGCGGGTTCCGGCCTGGTTCGTCTCCGGCATCATCATCCATACCATCGATGTCTTCGGAGGCGTAATCTAGCATGTAGGTCAAGTCCTCGACAGTGGCTATTAAGTGGGTGGTGGGTGGGATGTAACATTCCCCGCTCTCAGCCCCTAATCCAGGCTGGGCGTAGTTCGGAGGTGACACTTCTGTAATGGCGAGAGATCACATTAAGTCCAGGGCCTCGTTTAGGAGCGAAGGCCAGATGAGGAACTGGGGACCTGCGGGGCTGGGCATGGTAGATTCTACCAGACTGTGCTCACTGGATGCAGACCTTGAGAGTTCCGAGTTAGCTTCCAAAGGAGAATTCGGCTCTCCAATGACAGGGAGAGTCCTGCTTGATTCCAGGCGTGCCAAAGATATAGTCGCCTCCGGGTCTCCGGGAAAGAGCTCCGTAGTAGGAGAGTGTCCGGTGGGTTTCAAACTCCCATCTTCAGATGAGGTGGTCTGCTCTGGATCTATGACCAGGGCAGGGATGATAGTTGGTCTTTGAGCGGTGCCTGATAATGGATTCGATGGGTGTCCTTCTTGGAGATGAGAAATAGTGGTCGAGGCCGTGAACCCTTCGAAGATCAAGTCTCCTCAGATATCAGCGATGTAATTCAGGCTCCCGAATGTGATCTGATGACCAGGGGCGTAGCTGTCGATCTGTTCGAGGTGATCAATTGAATTGGCACACAGAGGGAAGCCGCCAAACACAAAAAGTTGACCGGGGAGGAAAGCTTCCTTGGAAACAGCATCATTTTTGGTGATCGAACGAGCCATCGAGCCTTCTGCCAACGACACAGTGGAACTCTCAATGAAAGCACCAATGTCGGTGTCAAAACCGGTCGATCTCGGGTAGGGGGTCCCGAACTGTGCATCTGAGGATCGAAGGTAACAGGAGACAAAGGGGAAACAATGTTTACCCAGGTTCGGGCCCTCTTAATGGAGGTAAAACCCTACTTCCTGCTTGATTGTCTTTGGTGAGTATAGGGGTTACAAGAGTCGATCTACCTCAAGATCGTAATGCCTAAACCCTAGCTGCCTAGCCTATGTCAATTCTGATAGCCTCTACGGACTAAACCCTCCAATTTATATAGACACTGGAGGGGCCTAGGGTTGTATAGAGTCGGCTTGTAGAAGAAGGAAATTATACATCCGGACGCCAATCTTGCGATCCACGCATAGGAGAGTCCTATCCAGACACGGGGAAAGGTCTTCTACCTTGTATCTTCATGGCCCATCAGTCCGGCCCATATCACACAGCACGGACACCCAAGGACCCCTTAGTCCAGGACTCCCTCACCCACTTCCCCATGACTCATCGGCAACCGCGCGGGCTGACAAAAAGCCTGGCGCATGCTGCGGGGTCATCATTGCCCTGAAAGTGAAGGGGCACGAACTGGCCTCCTCTGATTGCTATAAAAGGGGGTGAGGGCGGACCCCTCGGCCTATCTCTGATTTCTCGCCTCCCAGTCTTCAACCTCCACCACTGCAGCCATGCACCCTTGAGAAGGTTTTCCGCTACAAAGGAAAGTAAGACGACGCTGGAAGGATCGGAGACGCCGCAACCTGGGAGAGGGTGGGGCCGCCCTCCCAAGTCTGCTACTATGCCCGTGGCACCTCCACGGGGACGCGAGCACCCTCCATTGCAGGTCCGCACGGGCTTTGGCAGCTATGGGGCAAACCCCACTCACGGGCACGCCCGTGGGGGTCGAGCTGGCCACGGCTAAGGAGGAAGGAACACCGCGACCACCCGTCTGTCTCGGGCACCAACCCATTCCGCCGACTCGTCCCGCAAGTTTGTCACCTGGATGAACACTCCACCCCGCACCCTGGCTCCAACTCCCAAACTCCTTCGTGGAGGAGCTGGTGGCGGAAGCTCCCCTTGGGCTATGGCTGCTACAACAAGTCTTCCTGGGTGGAGGTTGAGGTCAGTCCTGCCGGCTTCGTGTTCTTGAATCGGGGGTGGAAGTCGTTCGCCCGCACCCACGGCTTCAAGGAGGGGCACATCCTCCACTTCAAGTTCGACGGGGCCGCGGCGCTCTTCGTGAAGGTCTTCGGTGAGGCCGGCGGCCGCCTAGGGTGCTGCATGGAGAGCTGCAACAGCAGTGGCCACTTCTCCTCCGGGGGAAGCGAGAGCGACGACCAACCCGACGAGCCGCCATGCTGCCGCGTCAAGGTGGAGGAGGAATCTGACTAAGCGCTGGCAAGGCCGGAGTTGGAGCCCTAGGAGCAGCGGCCTTCGAGAGGAAGTTTATTTTGTTTCTTCATTTGCTGGATCTGAACAGCACGAGCCCCGTGGGGGCGTGTAAGAACCTGCGGTGCTTGCGCCTTTATTTTTAAGCTCCTAGTTCGCGTTTAGATTATCGTGGCGCTCCTCGTTCGGGCTTATCCCCTTTTTCTTATGATCTCTTAGTGCTCTGCATCTCCAGGACCGATTCCCCAAGCAAGCCTCAGCCATCGCTGGTATGCCAGGTTGCGATGCCTAGGGCAAGGCCAGGAGGTGAGGGGCTCGAGGTCTGGTGAGAGCTCCTAAAGCGTGATCCTCAAGAGGCCCCCATGACACGCAAGTGGCTCATGATAGAAAAAGGGGTTCTCGCCCATACGAGATTGTGAAAATAATGGTGAAACAATGTCAGTAAGACTTGCATGGGTGCAAAGAGGACGACTTAGCTTAGGGAGCAGAGTGAGGCATCCACGGCCTGCAGGGGATCCCTGCCTCACGAGGCGCACTTCCTTGGAGCATGATTCCCTGTGTGCCTTTGCTCTGCGATGAGTCAATACAAGTCCTGCGAGGGGTGCGTGAAAAACGATGTTCTTTATGTTTCAAGCGATGTCGACACCGCTGGGCCGCACCCCTCCTCTCATACTCCCTCGCGAGGTTTGCCTCTCTTTTCCTTGCTCGCCAAAGTGCTCTACATCCTTAGAACCCAGCCGTCAAGCGATGCTCAGCCGTCACTGGTATGAGAGCTCCTGAAGCGTGATCCTCAAGAGGCCCCCATGACGCGCAAGTGGCTCATGATAGAAAAAGGGGTTCTCGCCCATACCAGATTGTGAAAATAATGGCGAAACAATGTCAGTAAGACTTGCGTGGGTGCAAAGAGGACGACTTAGCTTAGGGAGCAGAGTGAGGCATCCACGGCCTGCAGGGGATCCCTGCCTCACGAGGCGCACTTCCTTGGAGCATGATTCCCTGTGTGCCTTTGCTCTGCGATGAGTCAATACAAGTCCTGTGAGGGGTGCGTGAAAAACGATGTTCTTTATGTTTCAAGCGATGTCGACACCGCTGGGACGCACCCCTCCTCTCATACTCCCTCGCGAGGTTTGCCTCTCTTTTCCTTGCTCACCAAAGTGCTCTACATCCTCAGAACCCAGCCGTCAAGCGATGCTCAGCCGTCGCTGGTATGTCAGGTCGCGATGCCTGGGACAAGGCCAAGGGGTGAAGACCTGAGAGCCAGTAAGAGCTCCTGAGACGTGATGCTCAAGAGCTCCCCTTTTACGCGCAAGTGACTCGTGCGGAAAAGAAGTGTCTCACCTTGTGAGGGTCGCGAGGGAAGGGACTTCGACCGATAATAGCACGGTGTATGAGGTGATTGTACTTAGCTTTTTGTGGGCCAGGCCGCCGCCTGACCGAGGTCGACCCTCCTGAGGTGAGAAGGTGCTGCCTAGGTGTCATTTGGGTGCCTGTCCCCTGAAACTCCTGCACATCGATAGATTATGAGGTGCGAAAGGTGACGCGCGCTTGCTGATCTGCTCATGATAATTTTGTGAGGAGACAGGGCACTAAGGACCTGACGAGGTGACGTGCATGGGGTCGGCCTGCAAGCCAGAGCTTGATACGTATCCAACGTATCTATAATTTTTGATTGTTCCATGCTATTATATTATCAACCTTGGATGTTTTATTTGCATTTATATGCTATTTTATATGATTTTTGGAACTAACCTATTAACCCAGAGCCCAGTGCCAGTTTCTGTTTTTCCTTGTTTTAGAGTATCGCAGAAAAGGAAAATCAAACGGAGTCCAATTGACCTGAAACTTCACAGAACTTATTTTTGGACCAGAAGAAGCCCACGGAGTATCGGAGTTGGACCAGGAGAGTCCTGGGCTGCCCACGAGGGTGGGGGGCGCGCCCACCCCCCTGGGCGCCCCCCTGCCTCGTGGATAGCCCGGAGGTCCACCGACGTACTTCTTCCTCCCATATATATGCATATACCCTAAAAACATCGGGGAGCACAATAGATTGGGAGTTCCGCCACCAGAAGCCTCCGTACCCACCGAAAACCAATCTAGACCCGTCCCGGCACCCTGCCGGAGGGGGCAATCCCTCTCCGGTGACCATCTTCATCATCCCGGTGCTCTCCATGACGAGGAGGGAGTAGTTCTCCCTCGGGGCTGAGGGTATGTACCAGTAGCTATGTGTTTGATCTCTCTCTCTCTCTCGTGTTCTTGAGGTGGTACGATCTTGATGTATCGCGAGCTTTGCTATTATAGTTGGATCTTATGATGTTTCTCCCCCTCTACTCTCTTGTAATGGATTGAGTTTTCCCTTTGAAGTTATCTTATCGGATTGAGCCTTTAAGGATTTGAGAACACTTGATGTATGTCTTGCGTGGGATAACCATGGTGACAATGGGTTATTCTATTGATTCACTTGATGTATGTTTTGGTGATCAACTTGCGGGTTCCGCTCATGATCCTATGCATAGGGGTTGGCACACGTTTTCGTCTTGACTCTCCGGTAGAAACTTTGGGGCACTCTTTGAGGTTCTATGTGTTGGTTGAATAGATGAATCTGAGATTGTGTGATGCATGTTGTATAATCATACCCACGGATACTTGAGGTGACATTGGAGTATCTAGGTGACATTAGGGTTTTGGTTGATTTGTATCTTAAGGTGTTATTCTAGTACGAACTCTAGGGCTGTTTGTGACATTTATAGGAATAGCCCAACGGATTGATTGGAAAGAATAACTTTGAGGTGGTTTCATACCCTACCATAATCTCTTCGTTAGTTCTCCGCTATTAGTGACTTTCGAGTGATTCTTTGTTGCATGTTGAGGGATAGTTATGTGATCCAATTATGTTATTATTGTTGAGAGAACTTTCACTAGTGAAAGTATGAACCCTAGGCCTTGTTTCAACGCATTTCAATACCGTTTGTGCTCACTTTTATCATTAGTTACCTTGCTGTTTTTATATTTTCAGATTACAAAAACCTTCATCTACCCTCCATATACCACTTGTATCACCATCTCTTCGCCGAACTAGTGCACCTATACAATTTACCATTGTATTGGGTGTGTTGGGGACACAAGAGACTCTTTGTTATTTGGTTGCAGGGTTACTTGAGAGAGACCATCTTCATCCTACGCCTCCTACAGATTGATAAACCTTAGGTCATCCACTTGAGGGAAATTTGCTACTGTCCTACAAACCTCTGCACTTGGAGGCCCAACAATGTCTATAAGAAGAAGGTTGTGTAGTAGACATCAAGCTCGTTTCTAGCACCGTTGCCGGGGAGGTTAGCGCTTGAAGGTATATCTTTAGATCTTGCAATCAAATCTTTTTGTTTCTTGTTTTATCACTAGTTTAGTTTATAAAAGAAAATTACAAAAAATGTAATTAAGTTTGCCTCATACGCTTCGTCTTTTTAATATCTTTCGTGAGTATGATGGAAAGGAAAATTGTGCCAAAGTGTTAGAAGAAGAATGCATTAAAATGTTTGGCACTAAATCTTTGAATGATGAGCATGATTGCAATGTTGTTAGTATGAACTCCTTGAATATCCATAGTACTAATGATGATTGCACTAGTTATGATGAAAATGTCTCCTATAAACATGTCAATTTTTGTGGAGTGCATTGGGTTTGCAAGTACACACCAAATAGGGAAAATAGATATTGCAAGAGGCATAAGCATTTAGAAACTAAATTGTTGCAAGAAAGGCTATGTGTTTGTGCTAAAAGATTCAATATTTATCGCCATCCTTGTGAACTTTGCAATGAACATGGTCATTTAAAGCTCCAATGCTATTTGTTTCATGATCAAGTCGTGTCCAAAAATTGTGATAACTTGATTACCCTTGAGCATCATAAAGAGCTTAGTCTTCTTTTGGGTTACGAAGAAATGAAACATATAACTAAGGGTATTCCAAAATTTAATCTCGATAAATTTCTTGATTTTGATCTAGAGGAAATTTATATGTATTGTGCAGTGAATTGCATTTAAAACCCTCATATTGCCAATTACATAAAGAAAAGAAAACAAATAGAGGATGAAGAGAATACTAATGAAAGGGAAGAGACTTCCCAGTATCCTCCTATTATTTCTTATGATGAATCAGGTAACGAGGAGGAGCCTTCTATTCAATCAATCTCACTAATAAGGAGCTCCAAAAAGAAGATTAAACCCACACATGATGTGGTGAGGAAGAAGAAAAGAAAAGGTAAGAGAGGTAAAAAGTCTCTCCCAAATAATGTTGCTCCTATTATTGTTGTGCCTAATGAAAATGAATCAAAAATAATTGTGGAAGATGACGCACTTGATGATGATTTCGTTATGCCTATTGCTTGTTGTGATGATTATGATTGGGAAGATAATGATACTTCTTATGATCTTGAAAATCTTTTTGTCACTTGCTTGGAAGAATATGATAATTGCTATACTATTGGTGCTATCCATACTATTAATGATGAGAGTGATTATGCTTATGATATGAAAAGGCCCAAGCTTGGGGATGCTATGTTTGAAGAAGATAATGTTTTTGAGAATATATTTGCTGAAATTAATGTTTGTCCCAAGCTTGGGGATGCTATGTCTAATGAAGATGATATTTTTAGCCTCTCAAGTTTTGATATGCAAATTTATGATGACGATAGCATGACTCCTACTTATGATAATTATGAAAGTGGATTTGGAGAGGTCATGACTTTATTTAGTGATGATTCCACTATCTTGGAAGAGGTTTCAATCGATTACGATGAGAACACAGTTGCTACTTATGATAATTATTGTGATGATACATATGCTATAAAAAGTAGTGATGAGTATATTTATAAAACTTGTCATGATTATGATTACCCTTTTTCTGAACATTACTCTTTTAATGTGGAAACAATTTATAGTATTCGAGTTTCTTATGATACTTCCACTATTCCGAATGAGAAGAATCTTGCTTTTGTGGAGAGTAGTAAATTTTCTATGCTTGTAGATCATGAAAAGAATGCTTTAGGTGCTGGTGATATTGTTGAATTCATTCATGATGCTACTGAAAATTATTATGAGGGAGGAACTTATGTTTGTAGGAATAGCAATAATATCAAGTTTCCTCTCTATGTGCTTAAAGTTTTGAAGTTACGCTTGTTTTACCTTCCTATGCAAGTTGATTCTTGTTCCCACAAGTTTTTTGCTCACAAAATCCCTATTCATAGGAAGTGGGTTATACTTAAATGTGCTAGTCATATTGAAAGCACAAGTGATCCCTAGGTGGTTTTGGTA
This sequence comes from Triticum aestivum, assembly GCF_018294505.1. Lineage (NCBI taxonomy): Eukaryota > Viridiplantae > Streptophyta > Magnoliopsida > Poales > Poaceae > Triticum > Triticum aestivum. Next base: position 292,622,679 of record NC_057806.1, on the reverse strand, counting down.
ATTAATGTCAACATATCTCTTGTTGGACTAACACTTTTACCTAGTATGTTTCAGATAAGTTCAACAATGAAGTGGAATGGACTAGAGGATGTGGAACCCCTTCAAGATGCTAAGGACAAAGGATTGGCTCAAGCTCCAAGCTCAAGACTCTACATTTTCTATTTTAGTGATCCTAGATCACATCGAGTCTATAGGAAAAGCCAATACTATCAAGGAGGGATGAGGTGTTGCTTAATGAGGCTCTTGCTCAAAGTGCTTAGTAATATGCACCAAAGCCCTCAACTACTTTCTCACATCCACATATGACCTAAACCAAAAGTCAAACTCGGCCCCACCGATCTTTCTATCCGGCGTCACCGAGTTCAAATGTCATAGCCACTGCCATAAACCCTAGGCAAATCGGTTTCACCGATAGGGATCTCGGTCTCACCGAGATGGGATTGTAATCTCTCTGTATGAATCTATTACCAAAGTCGGTCTCACCGAGTTTGCATAATGGTCCTACCGAGATTGCAATGTAAACTCTCTGTTTCCTTTTTGTAACATTTCGGTCTCACCGAAATGAGCGAATCGGTCCAACCGAGTTTACCTGACCAACTCTCTGGTTAGCTTATGACCAAAATCGGTCTCACCGAGTTTGTGTAATCAGTCTCACCGAGATGATGTTATGCCCTAACCCTAACCATATCGGTCCTACCGAGTTGCATGTTGGTCCCACCGAAAATCCTAACGGTCACTAGATTTGCTGAATCGGTCCGACCGAGTTTACCAATCCGGTCACACCGAGATTGGCAAGTTGTGTGTAACGGTTAGTTTTTGTGTGGAGGCTATATATACCCCTCCACCTCCTCTTCATTCGTGGAGAGAGCTATCAGAACGAACCTACACTTCCAACTTACCTTTTTTGAGAGAGAACCACCTACACTTGTGTTGAGGCCAAGATATTCCATTCATACCATATGAATCTTGTTCTCTAGCCTCCCCCAAGTTGCTTTCCACTCAAATATTCTTTCCACCAAATCCATATCCTGTGAGAGAGAGAGAGAGAGTTGAGTGTTGGGGATACTATCATTTGAAGCACAAGAGCAAGGAGTTCATCATCAACACACCATTTGTTACTTCTTGGAGAGTGGTGTCTCCTAGATTGGCTAGGTGTCACTTGGGAGCCTCCGACAAGATTGTGGAGTTGAACCAAGGAGTTTGTAAGGGCAAGGAGATCGCCTACTTCGTCAAGATCTACCCTAGTGAGGAAAGTCCTTCGTGGGTGACGACCATGGTGGGATAGACAAGGTTGCTTATTCGTGGACCCTTCGTGGGTGGAGCCCTCCGTGGACTCGCGCAGCCGTTACCCTTCGTGGGTTGAAGTCTCCATCAACGTGGATGTACGATAGCACCACCTATCGGAACCACGTCTCAAAAATCTCCGTGTCTCCAAATTGCGTTTGCACGCTCCAATCCCATCCTTTACATTCTGGCAAGTTGCATGCTTTACTTTCCGCTGCTCATATACTCTTTGCATGCTTGCTTGATATGTATTGTGTTTGTTAAACTTGTGCCAAAACTCCACCTCAACTTAAAGAAATTAAAAACTGCAACTTTTGGCACTTGGTGTCTAATCACCCCCCTCTAGACACCTCTTCTCGATCCTTTCAATTGGTATCAGAGCTTTGTTCTCCATTGCTTTGGTTTAAACACCATTGGAGGAAGATGGATGAGTCTACTTTGGGGAGTCTTAGACATAGAGTGCCTATACTTGATGTAGGGTATTTTCATGAGTGGAAAAATGAGATGCTTGTGATTTTCAATGAATATCATTTGAACAAGTATATTGCTAGCCCTTGTGCACCTCATGTTGATCCCATGCATCCTACCCTTGATGAGTCAATTGACATGATTCGCAATCTTAGAACTGTTAATCTTATCACTAGAGGCTTGCCTAGAAACTTGATTGGATGTTTGCCTACTCTTAAGTTTGCCTACACCATATGGAAATTTCTTGAGGAACTCTTTCCAAATTATTCCTTGAAAAATCTAGATGAAATTCTCCATAAGTCCATTGCCTTGATTAAGATGAATTCCAATGATCCCAAATTTGGTGACTGCTTATTTGAGCTTACAAATCTTACGAGTGCCAAAGGAGATGTTGGAATCATTAGCAATATCATTTCCAAAGCTATTAGAATTCAAAAAGATGACCATAGAAATGATCATTTATCTAATGAATTACCCTCTCTAGGAGTTGATCAATCACAAGATGATGTTGAACATGGATACTATGCTGAGGATGATGATAGTGACTATGATCTTGATGATGCAATGAGACACTTTGGTCTTATGGCAAATCTTCATGGCTACATGGCCGGAGGAAAGGAATGGGTCCTTGATAGTGGATGTACTGATCATATGACCCGAGATAAAGATATGTTCCGTGAGCTTGCTGAAAACGATGGCCCTCGAAAGTATGTCACATTTGGTGATCACTCAAAGGGTAAGGTGGTTGGCCTAGGTAAGGTGGCCATCTCACATGATAGCTCCATACAAAATGTCATGCTCGTTGAATCTCTTGGCTACAATTTACTTTCAGTATTTAGACTTGCTGATTTCGGTTTCAATGTCCTATTTATTGAAGTAGATTGCCAAGTGTTTCGTAGAGATAATCATAAAATAGTCTTTACCGGTATACGCAGAGGTGATCTTTACATTGTTGATTTCACTAAAAAGGCTCAACCTAGAACTTGCTTAATTGCTAAATCCTCTAAAGGTTGGTTATGGCATAGACGATTAGGTCATGTTGGTATGTGAAACCTTGACAAGCTTATTAAAGGAAATCATATCCTTGGCGTTAACGATGTCATATTTGATAAGGATAGACTTTGCGGCGCTTGTCAAGCAGGTAAACAGGTTGGAGGAAGGCATCCCGTGAAGAACATCATGACCACAAGGAGGCCACTCAAGCTACTTCACATGGATCTTTTTGGTCCTAACGCTTACAAAAGTCTCGGTGGAAATTCTTTTGGTCTAGTTATAGTTGATGATTTTTCAAGATTTACGTGGGTGTTCTTTCTCGATGATAAATCGCAGGTCCAAAAGATCTTCAAAAACTTTGCTAGGAAGGCCCAAAATCAATTTGAAGTGAAAATCAAGAAGGTTCGCAGCGACAACGAAATGGAGTTCAAGAACGCAAATGTGGACACCTTTCTTGACGAAGAAGGAATTTCACATGAGTTCTCGGCTACGTACACACCTCAATAGAATGGAGTTGTTGAGAGGAAGAACCGGACACTCATCGAAATGGCGAGAACAATGCTTGATGAGTACAAGATGCCAAAGCACTTTGTGCGGAAGCGGTTGAGACAGCTTGTCATGCAACAAATCGCTTGTATCTTCACAAGCTACTCGACAACACAACATACGAGCTCCTCACCGGTAACAAACCGCAAGTTGGATACTTTCGAGTATTCGGCTCAAAGTGCTACATTCTTGATAAGCATCGTCGTTCTAAATTTGCTCCTAAGTCTCATGAAGGTTTCCTACTTGGTTATGGCTCAAACTCTCACACATACCGTGTCTACGATAATTTCACCCGAAAGGTTGAAGAGACGGTAGATGTGAAGTTTGATGAATCTAACGGCTCGCAAGTAGAGAAATTGCCAATTGATGTAGGAGACAAAGACCCTTAGGAAGCAACCCAATACTTGTCTATTGGCAAGATTCGTCCAACGGAGGTGAAGGAGAGTACCTCATCCATCCAAGTGGAAGATTCTACCTCACGACAAGGTGAACCAAGAGTTGATATGGAAGCATCCACAAGTGGGACACACCAAGATGAAGAAAACGAGGAAGTGCACCAAGATGAACGCCAACAACCTCCTTCTCCACCACGACAAGAGAACGACAACGTCAACAACGAAGAAGGCCAAGAAGAAGAACAAGATGAAGAAGATGTTCAACCAAGATCCAAGCAAAAGCTTTCACGAGTTCGAGCAAGAATTGCTAAAGACCATCCCATCGAGAAATCTACAATGATATCCAAACCGGGAGAATCACTCGCTCAAAAACTCGTTTAGCTAACTTTTGTGAACACTATTCATTCATCTCTAGCATTGAACCTATGAAGGTTGAAGAAGCTTTGGAAGATCCGGATTGGATAAATGCCATGCATGAAGATCTACAAAACTTTGAGAGAAATAAAGTTTGGACATTAGTTGAGAAGCCCGACAACAACCATAACATCATCGGTACCAAATGGGTGTTTCGCAACAAGCAAGATGAAGATGGACAAGTTGTTCGCAACAAAGCACGTCTCGTCGCCCAAGGCTACACTCAAGTCGAAGGTATGAACTATGGTGAGACATATGCCCCCGTTGCTAGACTTGAGTCCATTCGCATCTTACTTGCCTATGCTAATCATCATGATATCACCTTGTACCAAATGGACATTAAAAGTGCTTTTCTAAATGGTGAAATAGAGGAGGAACTTTATGTTAAGCAACCTCCCGGATTTGTCAATCCTAAGAAACCTAATCATGTTTACAAACTTCACAAAGCTCTTTATGGTCTTAAACAAGATCCTAGAGCATGGTATAAATGCTTGACCAAGTTCCTTATTGAAAAAGGCTTTGAAATTGGAAAAATAGATTCTACTCTTTTTACTAAAAGGGTTAATGGAGAACTATTTGTGTGCCAAATTTATGTCGATGATATTATATTTGGATCAACTAACCCTCATTTTAGTGAAAAGTTTGGAAAGCTAATGTCGGAGAAGTTTGAGATGTCGATGATGAGTGAACTCAAATTCTTTCTTGGTTTGCAAATCAAGCAAACTAACGAAGGTACCTTTGTCTCTCAAACAAAGTACACCAAGGACTTATTCAAGAAGTTCAATATGCAAGAATGCAAATGTATGACTACACCCATGCTTCCTAGTGGACATCTCGATTTAACCAAAGATGGTGAACCGGTTGATCAAAAGGTTTATCGCTCTATGATTGGTTGATTGTTATATCTATGTGCTTCACGTCCCGATATTATGCTAAGTGTGTGCATGTGTGCACGATATCAAGCCGCTCCTAAAGAATGTCATCTTAAGGCCGTGAAAAGGATAGTGAGATACTTAACCCATACACCAAAATTTGGCATTTGGTATCCAAAGAGGGACTCCTTTGATCTTGTTGGCTACTCCGACTCGGACTATGCCGGTGACAAGGTTGATAGAAAGTCCACTTCGGGTACTTGTCAATTTCTTGGTAGATCTCTTGTGTCTTGGTCTTCCAAGAAATAAAACTCGGTATCCTTATCCACCGCCAAAGCGGAATACATTGCCGCTGGATCATGTTGTGCTCAATTACTTTGGATGACCCAAACTCTTAAAGATTATGGGATATCTTGAAACATGTTACATTACTTTGTGACAATGAAAGTGCTATTAAGATTGCTCACAATCCCGTGCAACATTCTCGAACTAAGCATATTGAAGTTCATCATCATTTCATTCAAGATCATGTTGCCAAAGGGGACATTAATCTTAAGCATGTTTGCACCGAAAAGCAGTTAGCTGATATATTCACGAAACCACTTGATGAGAAAGTGTTTTGCAGGTTAAGAGGTGAATTGAACATCATTGATGCTTCAAACTTGGAGTAGGAACTCTATTTTATACATGCAAGGCATGAGCCTATGACTAATCCTTGATATTTCTCTTATGTTGACTATCTTATGTCTTGGATATATTTGCACCTTGCATGTTATCTAACCCGTGTAGGTACTTGGATGAATCTAAATCTATGAGATTGCAACTCACTCACATCTTGAGGAATTTCTATATCACCAAGTCTCCACACAATGGTGGATGAAGACAAGCAAGCACGCAACCATTCAAACAAATCCTTTGACAAATTCTATGTTGAGTTTTATGATTGTCATTTTGGATACACAAGTGCTCTTCCTTGCAAAAACTAACCCATGTAGGTAGATGAACTCAGACTCCAAGTGGTTCTCCCAACTCTTGATGGGCTATATCAACCTTGAGCAACCCACACAAGTTCAACTACATGATCATGATCAACGCCACCACCCAAGGTATGTTATTCCATCTTAGAGAAGCTTTACTCCAAGTCATGAGTCGAAGCAACTCGACAAGATGTGAATACATCAAAAAGCTTAAATGAAAAATGGTAACCCCATTTTGAGCTTAAACGATGAGTATGACCTATGATCAAGTGATCTCACTTGACTCCTAAGTCAATATACTCTAACATAGGTGACTTTGTCGCTGACCAATTCTAGATGAAGTTCTCTTGTGTTCTTTTCTGTGCTCTTGCATTTGTCTCATGCATATTAGTTTCCCTCTTCAAAAAAAACTTCATCTAGACTCCTTTTTAGTTTCTTCTCTTTTATTTTATGTTCTGCATTCCTTGCATCCAATTCATTGCAAATCTTTCAGTTAATTCCTTGCAAATCCTTGTGAGATCTTACTTGTCTAGTGACCTGAGGTGACAAGTGTTTTCTCTGCGATGAACTCAGTCTCACTGGTCTGATGCTTTCGGTCCAACCGAATCCTCTCGGTACAACCGAACCATACAACTCGGTGTCACTGATTTCACTACAGGAAAGACATCTTGCCACTTGTTTCTGCATTCTTTTTGATCCAGCTCCACTCAATGAATCTTGTCCTCGACCAGCATCCCATTCAACTTGCTGCTTTATTCTATGACTCAAGGACCAAACCCATCATGACAAAAATCCAGAAGAACCCTTCTTGGAAATTGATGTCAAAGGGGGAGAGAGAGATCACATCAAAGCTTAATCATATCTACAGGGGGAGAGAATACTCAAGGGAAGAAAGAGTAATCATCAAGGACCCTAGATGCTTGGTGTTCAAGAGGAGAGAAGTCACATGTCTTCAAGAGGGGAAAGACATGTTCATATTTGCTCGTTTGCATTAGCTCTGTTTATTTCCTTTGAGCTCTGATTTTGCTCTTTGTTCCCTATCTTCTCCCAGTATCCCATGCTAGATTCAGGGGAGCAAGACATCTAAGGGAAGGAAATCCTTGAATTTATTGCACATCTTTACCTTTGGGGACATGTCTATATCCAATGTGGTACTTAGTACTCACTCTACATGTCATCCCAGTCTTGGTACTCTTGTGGTCTCTTTTGTTTGCTCTGGCCAGTAGGTGTACCTGTGTTATCTAACCTTGTTTACGCAGGTTCATCCCATCCTAAGCCAACTCAAGACCACAAGGTAAGTATATGCATCACAGTCATGTGTATGAGAAATTCTTGCTGATGTACATACTATTTGCAAGGACTCATGAGCATGAAGGTACATTTCTCATATTCACATCATTTGCTCTGTTGCATATAGCCAAGATACATGTAACACATTGCTTACTCTGTCATGTTTATGCATTCACATGCTCCTATATTCCATATTCACATGATTGCATACATGTAGGGGGGGGGGGCTATGCATGTTACATGTCTTTCCAAAGCTTTACTTACTATTCTCTATATCTTTATCTAAAGCTTTGATGTATGTTGTCATCAATTACCAAAAGGGGGGGAGATTGAAAGCACAAGTGCTCCCTAGGTGGTTTTGGTAATTAATGTCAACATATCTCTTGTTGGACTAACACTTTTACCTAGTATGTTTCAGATAAGTTCAACAATGAAGTGGCATGGACTAGAGGATGTGGAACCCCTTCAAGATGCTAAGGACAAAGGATTGGCTCAAGCTCCAAGCTCAAGACTCTACATTTTCTATTTTAGTGATCCTAGATCACATTGAGTCTATAGGAAAAGCCAATACTATCAAGGAGGGATGAGGTGTTGCTTAATGAGGCTCTTGCTCAAAGTGCTTAGTAATATGCACCAAAGCCCTCAACTACTTTCTCACATCCACATATGACCTAAACCAAAAGTCAAACTCGTCCCCACCGATCTCTCTATCCGGCGCCATCGAGTTCAAATGTCATAGCCATTGCCATAAACCTTAGGCAAATCGGTTTCACCGATAGGGATCTCGGTCTCACCGAGATGGGATTGCAATCTCTCTATATGAATCTATTACCAAAATCGGTCTCACCGAGTTTGCGTAATCGGTCCTACTGAGATTGCAATGTAAACTCTCTGTTTCCTTTTTGTAACATTTCGGTCTCACCGAAATGAGCGAATCGGTCCAACCGAGTTTACCTGACCAACTCTCTGGTTAGCTTATGACCAAAATCGGTCTCACCGAGTTTGTGTAATCGGTCTCATCGAGATGATGTTATGCCCTAACCCTAACCATATCGGTCGTCCTCTTCATTCATGGAGAGAGCTATGAGAACGAACCTACACTTCCAACTTACCTTTTTTGAGAGAGAACCACCTACACTTGTGTTGAGGCCAAGATATTCCATTCATACCATATGAATCTTGTTATCTAGCCTCCCCCAAGTTGCTTTCCACTCAAATCTTCTTTCCACCAAATCCATATCCTGTGAGAGAGAGAGAGAGAGAGAGTTGAGTGTTGGGGATACTATCATTTGAATCACAAGAGCAAGGAGTTCATCATCAACACACCATTTGTTACTTCTTGGAGAGTGGTGTCTCCTAGATTGGCTAGGTGTCACTTGGGAGCCTCCGAAAAGATTGTGGAGTTGAACCAAGGAGTTTGTAAGGGCAAGGAGATCGCCTACTTCGTCAAGATCTACCCTAGTGAGGCAAGTCCTTCGTGGGCGACGACCATGGTGGGATAGACAAGGTTGCTTCTTCGTGGACCCTTTGTGGGTGGATCCCTCCGTGGACTCGCGCAACCGTTACCCTTCGTGGGTTGAAGTCTCCATCAACGTGGATGTACGATAGCACCACCTATCGGAACCACGTCTCGAAAATCTCCGTGTCTCCAAATTGAGTTTGCACAATCCAATCCCGTCCTTTACATTCTTGCAAGCTGCATGCTTTACTTTCTGCTGCTCATATACTCTTTGCATGCTTGCTTGATATGTATTGTGTTTGTTAAACTTGTGCCAAAACTCCACCTCAACTTAAAGAAATTAAAAACTGCAACTTTTGGCACTTAGTGTCTAATCACCCCCCTCTAGACACCTCTTCTAGATCCTTTCACATATTCTTCATGATGCTCTCTTTATGTTACAACTCTTATCTTTTATGTGAGCATCGTTGAAATCATCATGCCTAGCTAGGGGCGTTAAACGATAGCGCTTGTTGGGAGGCAACCCAATTTTATTTTTGTTCCTTGCTTTTTGTTCCTGTTTAGTAATAAATAATTTACCTAGCCTCTGTTTTGGTTGTGTTTTTTTGTTTAATTAGTGTTTGTGCCAAGTAGAACCATTGGGAAGACTTGGGGAAAGTCTTTTTAATCTTGCTGTAAAAAACAGAAACTTTAGCGCTCACGAGAACTGCTGACATTTTTTATTGGAGTGTGATATTTAGTTCATTCTTTTTGCAGATGATTAATAGATAAATACCTCACGTCCAGCAATTTATTTTAGAATTTTTGGGGTTCCATAAGTTTGCGTTAGTTACAGATTACTACAGACTGTTATGTTTTTGACAGATTCTGTTTTTCATGTATTGTTTGCTTATTTTGATGAATCTATGGCTAGTAAAGTAGTTTATAAACCATAGAGAAGTTTGAATACAGTAGGTTTAACACCAATATAAATAAAGAATGAGTTCATTACAGTACCTTGAAGTGGTCTTTTGTTTTCTTTCGCTAATGGAGCTCACGAGATTTTCTACTTTAAGTTTTGTGTTGTGAAGTTTTCAAGTTTTGGGTAAGGATATGATGGATTATGGAACAAGGAGTGGCAAGAGCCTTATATTGGGGATGCCCATGGCACCCCCAATATAATCTAAGGACACCTAAAATCCAAAGCTTGGGGATGCCCCGGAAGGCATCCCATCTTTCGTCTACTTCTATCGGTAACTTTACTTGGAGCTATATTTTTATTCACCACATGATATGTGTTTTGCTTGGAGCGTCTTGTATTATTTGAAGTCTTTAATTGTTAGTTTACCACAATCATCTTTGCTGTACACACCTTTTCAGAGAGACACACATGATTCGGAAATTATTAGAATACTCTATGTGCTTCACTTATATCTTTTGAGTTATATAGTTTTGCTCTAGTACTTCACTTATATCTTTTAGACCACGGTGGTGGATTTGTTTTATAGAAACTATTGATCTCTCATGCTTCACTTAGATTATTTTGAGAGTCTTAAATAGCAAGGTAATTTGCTTAAATAATCCTAATATGCTAGGTATTCAAGATTAATAATAAAATTCTCTTATGAGTGTGTTGAATACTATGAGAAGTTTGATACTTGATAATTGTTTTGAGATATGGAGATGGTGATATTAGAGTCATGCTAGTTGAGTAGTTGTGAATTTGAGAAATACATGTGTTAAAGTTTGTGATTCCCTTAGCATGAACGTATGGTGAACCGTTATGTGATGAAGTCGGAGCATGATTTATTTATTGATTGTCTTCCTTTTGAGTGGCGGTCGGGGACGAGCGATGGTCTTTTCCTACCAATCTATCCCCCTAGGAGCATGCGCGTAATACTTTGCTTTGATAACTTGTAGATTTTTGCAATAAGTATGTGAGTTCTTTATGACTAATGTTGAGTCCATGGATCATATGCACTCTCACCCTTCCACCATTGCTAGCCTCTCTAATACCGCGCACCTTTCGCCGGTATCATACACCCACCATATACCTTCCTCAAAACAGCCACCATACCTACCTATCATGGCATTTCCATAGCCATTCCGAGATATATTGCCATGCAACTTACCACTGTTCCATTTATTATGACACACTTCATCATTGTCATATTGCTTTGCATGATCATGTAGTTGACATCGTATTTGTGGTAAAGCCACCGTTCATAATTCTTTCATACATGTCACTCATGAGTCATTGCACATCCCGGTACACCGCCGGAGGCATTCATATAGAGTCATATCTCGTTCTAAGTATTGAGTTGTAATTCTTGAGTTGTAAGTAAATAAAAGTGTGATGATCATCATTATTAGACCATTGTCCCAGTGAGGAAAGGATGATGGAGACCATGATCCCCCCACAAGTCGGGATGAGACTCCGGACGAAAAATAAATAAATAAAAGAGGCCAAAGAAGCCCAAATAAAAAAAGAGAAAAAAAGAGGCCATAAAAAAGAGAAAGGCGCAAATAAAAATAAAAATGAGAGAAAAAGAGAGAAGGGGCAATGCTACTATCCTTTTACCACACTTGTGCTTCAAAGTAGCACCATGATCTTCATGATAGAGAGTCTCCTATGTTGTCACTTTCATATACTAGTGGGAATCTTTCATTATAGAACTTGGCTTGTATATTCCAATGATGGGCTTCCTCAAAATGCCCTAGGTCTTCGTGAGCAAGCGAGTTGGATGCACACCCACTAGTTTCTTTTGTTGAGATTTCACACATTTATAGCTCTAGTGCATCCGTTGCATGGCAATCCCTACTCACTCACATTGATATCTATTGATGGGCATCTCCATAGCCCGTTGATACGCCTAGTTGATGTGAGAACTATCTTCTCCTTTTTGTCTTCTCCACAACCACCATTCTATTCCACCTATAGTGCTATGTCCATGGCTCACGCTCATGTATTGCGTGAAGATTGAAAAAGTTTGAGAACATCAAAAGTATGAAACAATTGCTTGGCTTGTCATCGGGGTTGTGCATGATTTAAATATTTTGTGTCGTGAAGATAGAGCATAGCCAGACTATATGATTTTGTAGGGATAGCTTTCTTTGGCCATGCTATTTTGAGAAGACATGATTACTTGGTTAGTATGCTTGAAGTATTATTATTTTTATGTCAATATTAAACCTTTGTCTTGAATCTTATGGATCTGAATATTCTTGCCACAATAAAGAGAACTACATGGATAGATATGTTAGGTAGCATTCCACATCAAAAATTCTATTTTTATCATTTACCTACTCAAGGACGAGCAGGAATTAAGCTTTGGGGATGCTGATACGTCTCCAATGTATCTATAATTTTTGATTGTTCCATGCTATTATATTATCAACCTTGGATGTTTTATATGCATTTATATGCTATTTTATATGATTTTTGGGACTAACCTATTAACCTAGAGCCTAGCTGTTTTTCCTTGTTTTAGAGTATCGCGGAAAAGGAAAATCAAATGGAGTCCAATTGACCTGAAACTTCACAAAACTTATTTTTGGACCAGAAGAAGCCCACGGAGTATCGGAGTTGGACCAAGAGAGTCCTGGGCTGCCCACGAGGGCGGGGGGCGCGCCCACCCCCCTGGGCGCGCCCCCTGCCTCGTGGACAGCCCGGAGATCCACCGACGTACTTCTTCCTCCCATATATACCCATATACCCTAAAAACACCGGGGAGCACAATAGATCGGGAGTTCCGCTGCCAGAAGCCTCCATAGCCACCGAAAACCAATCTAGACCCGTTCCGGCACCCTGTCGGAGGGGGCAATCCCTCTCCGGTGACCATCTTCATCATCCCGGTGCTCTCCATGACGAGGAGGGAGTAGTTCTCCCTCGGGGCTGAGGGTATGTACCAGCAGCTATGTGTTTGATCTCTCTCTCTCTCTCGTGTTCTTGAGGTGGTACGATCTTGATGTATCGCGAGCTCTGCTGTTACAGTTGGATCTTATGATGTTTCTCCCCCTCTACTCTCCTGTAATGGATTGAGTTTTCCCTTTGAAGTTATCTTATCGGATTGAGTCTTTAAGGATTTGAGAACACTTGATGTATGTCTTGCGTGGGATAACCGTGGTGACAATGGGTTATTCTATTGATTCACTTGATGTATGCTTTGGTGATCCACTTGCGTGTTCCGCCCATGAACCTATGCATAGGGGTTGGCACACGTTTTTGTCTTGACTCTCCGGTAGAAACTTTGGGGCACTCTTTGAGGATCTATGTGTTGGTTGAATAGATGAATCTGAGATTGTGTGATGCATATCGTATAATCATACCAACAGATACTTGAGGTGACATTGGAGTATCTAGGTGACATTAGGGTTTTGGTTGATTTGTGTCTTAAGGTGTTATTCTAGTACGAACTCTAGGTCTGTTTGTGAGACTTATAGGAATAGCCCAACGGATTGATTGGAAAGAATAACTTTGAGGTGGTTTCATACCCTACCATAATCTCTTCGTTCGTTCTCCGCTATTAGTGACTTTGGAGTGACTCTTTGTTGCATGTTGAGGGATAGTTATGTGATCCAATTATGTTATTATTGTTGAGAGAACTTGCACTAGTGAAAGTATGAACCCTAGGCCTTCTTTCAACGCATTGCAATACCGTTTGTGCTCACTTTTATCATTAGTTACCTTGCTGTTTTTATATTTTCAGATTACAAAAACCTTTATCTACCCTCCATATACCACTTGTATCACCATCTCTTCGCCGAACTAGTGCAATTATACAATTTACCATTGTATTGGGTGTGTTAGGGACACAAGAGACTCTTTGTTATTTGGTTGCAGGGTTGCTCGAGAGAGACCGTCTTCATCATATGCCTCCTACGGATTGATAAACCTTAGGTCATCCACTTGAGGGAAATTTGCTACTGTCCTACAAACCTCTGCACTTGGAGGCCCAACAACATCTACAAGAACAAGGTTGTGTAGTAGACATCAGAGCTCGGTCACTTAGGTTTTTCAGCGCAGCAGGGACGGACCCGAGCACATACGCGGTGCCACTAGCCCCCGCTCATGTGACGTTCAGGAGGAGAGCAGCTGGCGTGCGAAGCCTTAAGGGGCGAGACCTCGGGACATAATACGGTGTCACAACACAAGGTTAATGATCATAACAACTTATGAAAGCATGCCTCGTTCTGATACATGAGCAAAATGATGCTGCTGCAGGGGCGGGCCCTTACCAGCCTGAGGATAATGCAGCCCGTGGGGCGCACTCAATTGAACAAACCAAAAAGTCACCTGGCAATGTTGCTTCGGGAGCGTCGAGGGAGTCGGTGAAGCGTTCCACGGAGGTTCGCTCTTCATGAGCCGGATGGCTCCTCAGGCCCGGGAGGCTCGCGAGGGGCCAGAGCATCATGAGACGCCAATGCCAGGCGTTAGGCCTCATGAGACGCCAACACGAGCTGCACGAACCGCTGGTACATGGCACCTGCGTTGAGCAGGCCGAAGGGCATGCAGATGTAGTTGCAGGGGAAGCCCGCGTTGCGGCCGACACGCGACGGCCAAAAGAGGTCTTGAGAAGTGGCCCTATTGAGGCCTGGAATGTTAATGCAGACCCACAGCTCGCCGCCCACGTCGTCAGCGGCAGCCGAGTCGGTGGGGCGCGCGAGGCAACGCTCGCCGCGCATGGCCCGCGCTTACAGAAGCTCGCAGATCGCCTTGGTGGTGAGAAATTATTGTGCCCCTGGCGCCCCGTGCCTTTTCCCTTGATTGTGGGGGCGCGCGTCGAAGCACGCCTCCAAGTGGTGCCCAAGCACCTACCCCGTCGCACTGGTCAGGTCAGACGCTCTCTAGATAGAAGCCCCCAAGCCCGTCTTGAGGGAGGCGCCGGGCGCGCCTTCCTATGCGAGAGGAAGAGGCGCCCGATGGCAGGCGCGACACCTAAGGCGTCGCCGGCAGGTTTCTTGGCCTCAGGACGGCTCTTGGGGAGGAGCTGCTTCTTCTTCATGAGGCAGCCTCGAGGGGCGCAATGTCCCCTTCACCGTCGGAGTTCTTGGCCGTTGCGACCGGGTAGGCATGCTCGAGGGAGTAGACCGCATCCTTCTCATCACATGCGACGGTGATGACGCTGCTGCACCCCGGCATCTTGAGGACATTGTAGCCATGATGGGTAGCCGGCATGAACTTGACGAGGGCAGGGTACCCCAGGATGGCATTGTATGGGAGGCCGATGTGGGCCACGTCAAAGTCGATCAGCTCGGTGTGGTTGTTGTCGCGCTTGCCAAAGGTGACAGGGAGGTGCACCTTCCCCAAGGGGTGGTGGAGCTGTCGGTAACCCCAGAGAATGGCCTGGTGGCCACGAGTTGGTCATAAGGCACTTGAAGCGTCTCGAAGGTCTCCATAGAGAGGACGTTGAGGCCGGCGTTGCCACCGATGAGGGTCTTCGTGACTGAAACATTGCTGATGGTGGGCGTGCACATCATGGGGAGCGCGCCGACGGCAGTTGCAGACTTGGGGTGGTCCCTAGAGTCGAAGGTGATGCGACCTCAGGCTGCGCGCAGCTCCGTGAAGCCTCAGGCTGAGGCCGCGGGTTGTTCGCCTGGCAGAAGAGCTGCTTGGCGTGGCGACCAGATGCAGGTGCGTGTGATCTGGCGAGGATGCACGCGACTGCATGGGGCCCGAAATCGTGAAACGTGCGATGAACCGACCTCGGAGCTCTCCCCAAGAGGAGATCGAGGCCTCCGGGAGGCTGAGGAGCCAAGAGCGCGGGGCGCCCGCGAGGGCCAGAGGGAACCGGTTAGCCATGGCCTTATCGTCGCCGCCCACCGCCAGGATGCCCTGGGCGTACAGCTGGAGGAACTCTTCGGGGTCAGCCGCACCATCATAGTGCGGGGGTAGCATCGGCCTAAATCTCACTAGCCACTTCACTCGGTGCAAGCTAGGAGTGAAGGCCGGGCAACCTGCGGCATTCAAGAGAACAGCGGGGTGAATGGCATCGGCCATAGAAGCGTCGCGATGGGGTTGGAGCGAAGCGGAACAACTTCGGTAGGCCCCTACCTGGCGCGCCAAATGTCGGAATCGGGCTCCGCGGACCCAAAAAAAGGTTCGAACTCTGGGGCATGCGCAAAGGACTCTGCTGGGCTATGGCTTGTTGCCCAGTGCCTCATGGCCTAACTCCATCGTGCTTGAGGGAGGGAAAGAAGAAAGGAACACGATGATTTACCCAGGTTCCGGCCACCTTGCAGTGTAAGACCCTACTCCTACTTTGTGGTGGATTGCCTCACGAGGAGGATGAGTATGAACTAGTACAAGGTTGAGCTGCCTCGCGAGGGCTCGGGGTGTGAATGGATCAGATGGGCTCTCTCCTCTCTACGGTGGAGGCTAGCCTATATTTATATTGTCCAAGTCCTCTTCCCCCAAGGCTCTAGGTGGGAAGGGATACCACAGTGGCCAATTTTGAAGGGGGCAGTAGTACACCTTATCCTGAGTAAAGATGGTCTTCGTCTCCAAAGTTTCTGGTCGTGATGCGCAGGTGAGCTCGATGATGACCCCTATCTTGACGAGTCCTTGGTCTTGGTCTCATTGCACTGGAATGGAAACCTTTGGGGGATTCCCTGGGAACCCGCATAGGTCCTTGCCTCCTTAGCACTAAAGAGGAAAGTGTCCTTGCCTGTGCCCGCTCACGCCCTCCTGGCCCCGCTTGTCATGGCTCACGTCACCACATGCCTCGCGAGGTTGGGTGGCGAGCCTAGAAGTATCCTCCCCTCAGGGGCGGGAGCTCGTGAGGCGGCCTCGGGAGACCACCCTGCGGGAGGCCCTCGGTAGGCCTTATTGTAGTTCACCTCGCAAGGCAGGGGGGGGGCTCGCGAGCGTCTTACGCATGAAATCCTGGCGTTGGACCGTACCGGGCCTTTGACGATGCCACGCGATGGGCCGTAGGCAGACGGACCTGGGTACCCCCTGTCTGTCGGCATTCTGGGAACGGGGGTCCCCAGACTTGCCTGCCTGCGGCCCGCAGTGTGGCTGAGCCAGTAGGCCGTATGGCCCATATTCACCAGCAAAGCATCCAAGACCCTCGCGAGGGGCCAAGCCTCGCAAGGCGGACAATGCAAGACCTCCTCTGGAGTGGCCTAACTAGGCAGGCTCACGAGGAGCAAAGATATCAAGGCGCGGCGAACCTTATGAGGCTCTTGTGACGTGAGCCATGACGATCGACACCAGGCAGGCGCCAGGCGGGCGCCAGCGCGCGCAGCATCCTTGTTTCCTCTTTGGTGCAAAGGAGGCAGGCGCAGCCGCGGAGTACCGAGGCCCCAGGCAAAGATTGCCAGTTCGGTGCAACAAGACCAAGACCATGGACTGCAAGACGGAGGTCATCGTGGAGCCCAAGACGGCGTCACCACCAGAGCTTTGTGCAGGCGAAGACCACTTTTGTCAGGATAGCTCGTACTAGCTGCCCCCTTCAAATTAGCCCGCCATTGTTGGCTCCCTTCCCACTCGATATTTGGGAAAAGGACTAGGGCCTCTATAAATAGGACTACCCACACAGTGGATAGAGGGATCTGAGAGGATCGGATCTGAGCGAAGGAGAGACACACCACAAGTCCAAAAGCACAAGAACACCTCAACCTCAGGAGGCTTTTCTTCCCTTGTATTGGTCATCATCAGCCCAAGAGGCAATCCACCACCACCACACTGGAGTAGGGTATTACACCACAACGATGGCCCGAACCAGCATAAACCCAGTGTCTTTCTGTGTTGCGAGTTCATCGAGTTCGTCCACGAGATCTACTGAGCTTGAGCGTTGATCGGCAGGAGGGAAAGACTTCGCACGCACCCCAGTGTTCGAACCTTAAGGGTTTGCCGGAACCCCACAATCTGACATTTGGCGCGCCAGGTAGGGGTGCGCTGTAGCTTCCTTTCCGTCGCTCCGTCGTCTCCATGGCGGACGCTCGCCGTGCTCGAGCTGAGCATCGGGCCGCTCTCGCCGCCCGCGTCGCTCAGACGGCCCCCGTCGGCGGGCCACCTCGTCGTTCTCCGCCCCCCCCCCCCGCCAATGCTGCCACCGGCCTAGTGGGAAACGAGCAGCAGGCGTCCTCGCAACATCCTTCGGTGTGGCAGGACGGCCGCATCACTACTCCATCACTCGCCCCTGCTGGTTCTTTGTCTCACGCGCACCGTGCTCCCATGGAGGCACGAGCCGCGCTCATCGCGGCGAATGAGCTCATGCGTTACTGCCCTGTCAATGACATCTATGATGAGTGGCTCGACCGTGTCACCGAGCTCGTCCGTGCCGCGGGGGGCTCCCTAGCGCCGTCCCACTCTCTACCTCCACCTCAACAGGCCGCGGGCGACGGGACTCATGGCATGCCTCCACCGCCTCGACCCCAAGACGGTGCCTTGGCACCAAGGTGCGCGACTCCGCGGTGTGATCCACCGCGCGCGGCACCCGTGCGTGAAGAAAGGGGCTGCCAAGAAATCCCGCCGCCGTGAGAAGCTGCACCAGCGCTCCCCGCGTCACCTCGTCAAGACCGCGCGCCGCCTGCAGTGGCGCAGCGCAGACCTCGCCAAGACCAAGCTCTGCCTCTGAAGTGGGCCCCGGCAACCACGGCAGGCTGCCGCGCCTTCACCCCTGAGCTGCGTAGCATTGCGTGGCCAGGCAAGTTCAAGCCAGATCTGCCTCCTCGGTACGACGGCACTGCCGACCCCGCGGAGTTCCTGCAGCTCTATGAGTTGAGCATCGAAGCGGCCAACGGCGACGAAAAAGTCATGGCGAACTGGTTTCCCATGGCTCTCAAGGATGGGGCCCGCTCCTGGCTCCTGAACCTGCAGCACGACTCGATCTCCTCCTGGGACGAGATGCGTGACCGCTTCGTCGCCAATTTCCAAGGCACACGTGACCGCCCACCGGTCACGGGCGATCTACGCCGCATCAAGCAACAGCCAGGAGAGACCCTCCAGAAGTACATCCAGCGCTTCAATAGCACCCGCCTCAAGATCCCCAAGGTCACGGACGAGGCCACCATCTCCACATTTTCTGACGGCATCCGCGATGTCAAGATGAAGGAAGATCTGGCTATCCATGAGGAGCTCTGCACATCCCAGGAGCTGTTTAATCTGGCGACCAAGTGCGCAAGAGCTGAGGAGGGGCGCCTCTCTCTCCTTGAGCTGCTAGCTGTAGGAGTGGAGGAAAAGAAGGCCAAGGCCAAGGACATGAAGCGTAAAGAGGCAGTAGTGCTCGCAGCAGAGCCCGACACCAAGCGAGGCAAAGATCAGCCCGAGTCATCCAAGAACGGCCGCCCATTCTGCGCCTTCCACAACCTGTACAGTCACAACACCAGCGTCTATCAAGAGCTCAGAGCCATTCGGGAAGGACGCTTCGACCGACGCCCCGAGCGCAACGACCGGGGCTACGGCCATGGAGGAGGACGTGGAGGCGGACGCTGGGACGACCGTGGCCCACGCCAGGAGTGGCATGACCGGCCTCGCGAGGACCACTGGCAGGACCAACCTCGCGAGGGCGCCTGGAGGGACCAGCCTCGTGAGGATCGCCCCCAGGGCAACACCGGTCTTCCCCCGTTGCCGCCGCCAAGGAGGAACGATGACCACCACCAGGACGAGGGGGCTGGGGGCTTCCAGGAGCCGCACGCGGTCGCTTGCATCTTTGGTGGTGCTTAGGCCCCAGCCTCTCAGCGCGTCTTCAAATAGTTCGCTCGCGAGGTGAACGCGGCGCTCCCCAAGCTCGAGGCCACGCGCCCGCTCCGGTGGTCCCAATGCGCCATCACCTTCAGCTCGGCCGACCAGCTCAAGTGCGCAGCCACTGCTGGCACACTCCCTAGGCTGTGCTCCCCGGTCATCAGCAATGTGCAAGTCACCAAGACTCTCATCGACGGCGGCGCAGGGCTCAACGTCTTATCCGCCGAAACATTCGACAGCCTCCAAGTGCCCTATGAGCAGCTCCAGCTGACCAAGCCTTTCTCAGGAGTGACTGACGGTTCCACCATGCCGATAGGGCAAGTCCGCCTGCCCATCACCTTCGGGGAGCGCAAGAATTACCGCACCGAGCTCATCGACTTCAACATCACGCACATCCGCCTGCCGTACAATGCCATCCTCGGGTATCCAGCCCTGGCCAAGTTCATGGCAGTCACTCACCACGGCTACAACATTCTCAAAATGCTAGGAAGTGGGTGTGTGTGTGGGGGGGGGGGTCATCACGGTTCCATGTGAATAAAGGGATGCGGTGTGCTCCCTTGAGCGCGCCTTCCAAGCCACGGCAATCGACAACCCTGACAGCAGAAGTGAAGGCCCTCCGGAGACCGTCCCCAAGAAGAAGCTGTCGTGCTGCGCCGGGCCCCAAGAAGATGGCGTCGCATCAGGAGCCTCGTCAGGATCAGCGCCGCTCCAGGGGCGCCTCCCTCCACCGCATAGGAAAGCACGCCCGACACCCTCCTCAGACAGGGCTCGGGGGCTCTCTTCTGGAGGGCCTCAGACCATGCCAATCTCATGAGGGAGGCGCTTGGGCACCACTTGGAAGCATGCTTCACGACACGTTTTCCTCAGGAAGGTATGGGGCAAGGAGTGCCCACCACCCAGGAGTTCATCACCAAAACCACCCAAGAGTTACAGGACGCAAGAGCTATGCGTGGCGACAGCCGCTCACAGAGTGTGGGTTGCCATCCAGGCGAGGGTGCTGAGTTGCGCGCTTGCATCGACATCCCAGGGCTCAACAGGGCCGCATCTCAGGAACGCTTCTGGCCATCACGCGCGGGCCGCTGTGAAGGTCCACCACACAGCTACGTTCACATGCCCTTCGGCTTGCCGAGCATGGCGTCGGCCCATCACGCAACATGCGGCAAGTCCTGGAGGCTCAGGAGGTCAGGTTCCACACCGTTCCGGAGGAGATGGCGACGGTCTTCAGGGAACCTTCCGAGTTCCCAGAGCCTCCCGAGGCTCAGGGTCCCGGCGGCTCATGAGGAGCCGTTCCTTCAACGCATGGCTTTAGCTGCACCAACTCTACTTTGTCAACATAACGAGGTGACATCTTCCAAGTTCATTTAAGGTGGGAGCGCCCCTCGGGCTGCATTATTGCCAAGCCACGTGGGTCCATCCCTGTGGCATGTATCCCTCCTACTTATGTCTCTAGCTTACCTTGTTGGGGGCGCCCCTCGGGCTGCATCATCCCCACGCCGCTCGGGCCAGACCCAGTGGCATGTATCTTCCTGCATTTATCCCAGTCGATCTACTCTTCATGCCTAACTTGCCGACCGCTATCACCTGCTCAATCATCGCCTCCCTCGGGGCCCCTACACATGCACGGCGCTGGTGCATGGGTCCGTCCCTGCCACGACCGACAAATCCAAGTGGTCGAGCTCTAGCTCGCGGCATGCGCCGTGCACATCACCTCACCAGGCCCTCGGTGCCTTCACTTCATCCGGACCAACCAGCGGCAGGCAGGCGGCAGTAACAATCTTCTTGTGCCTATCCACAGGAACCCTACAGGAAGGACAGCAGGCGGCACCGCGAGCCTCCTTTCCTCTCGTGTGATTTGCTTGCGTGTTAAAAGGGGGGCTCCTGAGCATTGCGACTCAGGAGCTCTTACTGGCTCTCCAGCCCTCACCCCCTGGCCTTGACCACGGCATCGCGACCTGGCATACCAATGGCGGCTGAGCTCGCTCGGGAGCCGGGACCTGAGGACGTAGAGCACTAAGAAGAGATCGGGAGAAGGAAAACTCGTATGGGCCGGCCTAGCTATGTCGCGTAAGTTGGCGCGTAGCCCTAGCGCAACATCAGGAATTACTGCGAAGTCATCAAGATAAGTCTCGCCCTCGGATCGGCTAAATATTTGGGCCTAATAGTCGCTCGCACCATGCCGCAACCCCATTGCGGCCAAGTCATCTTACATTCCTTCCTTACCATGGCCGCTTGGGCGCTAAGGGGACCTCCTGAGCATCGCGCCTCAGGGGTTCTTACTGGACCTCGGGCCGTGCACCTCCTGGCCTTAACCACGGCATCGCGACCTGGCATACCAGCGACGGCTGTAGCCGCCTTGGGACCGGGACCCGTCAGCGTAGAGCAACAAGCTATCGCGAGGAAATAAAGGGGAGACCTAGCCTTAACGGGACGCGCGTTCATCAAATCTTCATAACAATGAAAATAAGAACAAAGGCATTGCAGATCCTTACATGCCCCCATGGGGTGATTCATGATTCTTTGCAGGAAAGAATTTCTGATGCCAAGGGGGATCCTATCTACATCCTCCCAAGGCGGACTCCATCAACAGTGGGCCATGAGAGTCCGGCGCCAACCCCATCCAGATCAACGGCGGCAGCGGCTGGATGCCGCAGCCATGATCCGAGCACGGCGAGAGCTCGGGGGGACGTAGCTGTCGTCGCTCGTCTCCGGAGTCTCGTAGAGCTCGGGAGAGCTGCTTGACTCCCGAGGGCTACTGCTGCTGGAGTAGTCACAAGTGGAGCGTGCATCAGCCTCGCGCTCCTCTACAGAGCAGCACTCCACGCGGCGGCCCTCGGCGTCGAAGACCTTGAAGACAAGCGTGGAGGCACCGCCGTACTCGATGTGGACCGCGAGGGCGCCCCTCGCACGACAGATCCGTACAATCTTGCCCCAGCCACGAGTCATGAAGATCTTGCCAATGGGGACCGCCTCGATCTTTGCTCTGGTCGCCGAAGCGCCGCAATCGGCATGCTGTAGCTAGAGCTCGAGAGGCCCCCTCGGCGGCATCACGTCGGAGAAGAACCGTGGGAAGCAGATCCAGGAGTTCGGAGGCATCGGCGCCCACAGCACCAACTCGCGCGAGGAGTCCGGGGCATGGATGGCACGCGTCGCCGTGGCACGGCGACCCCGGACACGGCGTGGGTGGCGCTGCTCGTCACTTCATCCTCCCGAGCCCACGGCCTGGGCATACAGGGGTAGCGGGTACCCCGGTGGAGGCCGCTCGCACAAAGGCCTCGCCACCACCTGCATCGCCGCTTCATCACGATGATGTACCGACCTCTTCTTCGGCGGGAGTAGCTCCGGGACATCCCGGGGGGCTTTCCCTTTCTCCTCGGCGGAGAACCTTCTGATGGGCGCCATTCGCGGTGGAGCAAGGAGGAAGAAGCAAGCAAGGAAGAGACGGGCAACGGCGGCTCCGCCCATCCTCCCCATTTATAGCAAGAGAAGGCCAACCGGTGTCTCCCACGACCACAGGTAATCATGGTTTCCCTTGCATGTCGCAGGGACTCGTCAAGTCGTGCAGTCGCCGAGGCAGCATGGGGAATCGGAGACGCCCACGTCCAATCAACCGCCATGCGTCAACCGAGGCCGCATGCTTTTGGGCCCATGATGCTTCGAGCTTGACCCTTGGCTTCGCCGCGAAGCCAAGCCCGCGCGCACCTTGGGCCGGGGGGCTATTGTCGGTGTTCTGGGAATGGGGGTCCCCAGACTTGCCTGCCTGCGGCCCGCAGCGTGGCTGAGCCAGCAGGCCATACGACCCATCTTCACCAGCAAAGCATCCAAGACCCTTGCGAGGCGGACAACGCAAGACCTCCTCTGGAGTGGCCTAACTAGGCAGGCTCACGAGGAGCGGAGATATCAAGGCGAGGCGAACCTCATGAGGCTCTTGTGACGTGAGCCATGACGATCGACACCAGGCAGGCGCCAGGCGGGCGCCAGCGCGAGCAGCGTCCTTGTTTCCTCTTTGGTGCAAAGGAGGCAGGTGCAGCCGCGGAGTACAGAGGCCTCAGGCAAAGGTTGCCATTTCGGTGCAACAAGACCAAGACCTCGGACTGCAAGACGGAGGTCATCATGGAGCCCAAGACGGCATCACCACCAGAGCTTTGTGCAGGCGAAGACCACTTTTGCCAGGATAGCTCGTACTAGCTGTCCCCCTTCAAATTAGCCCGCCATTGTTGGCTCCCTTCCCGCTTGATATTTGGGAAGAGGACCAGGGCCTCTATAAATAGGACTAGCCACACAGTGGATAGACGGATCTGAGAGGATCGGATCTGAGCAAAGGAGAGACACACCACAAGTCCGAAAGCACAAGAACACCTCAACCTCAGGAGGATGTTCTTCCCTTGTATTGTTCATCATCAGCCCAAGAGGCAATCCACCACCACCACACTAGAGTATGGTATTACACCACAACGGTGGCCCGAACCAATATAAACCCGGTATCTTTCTATGTTGCGAGTTCGTCGAGTTCGTCCGCGAGATCTAGTGAGCTTGAGCGATGATCGGCAGGAGGGAAAGACTTCGCGCGCACCCCAGTGTTCGAACCTTAAGGGTTTGCCGGAACCCC
The DNA here is from genome assembly GCF_018294505.1 of Triticum aestivum. Classification (NCBI taxonomy): domain Eukaryota; kingdom Viridiplantae; phylum Streptophyta; class Magnoliopsida; order Poales; family Poaceae; genus Triticum; species Triticum aestivum. The sequence goes on along the minus strand of NC_057806.1, from coordinate 292,598,706 downwards.
ACAATCCGACACAGTCACAGAGCCCCTATAGTCAAAGAGCTCATTTCCTAGTGAGCTTGCGCGACTAACTACTCGTGCGTGTCTTGTCGAGCCTGCGCGGTGGACAGCCCGCACACGTCCCGTCGAGCCTGCGTGGTGGACCGATAGCACGCATCCCGTCAAACCTACACGATGGACTGCTCGCACATGTCCCATCAAGCCTGCGCGGCGGACTTCTCGCACTCATCCTGTCTAATCAAATAGCTGCACTCACGCCACCAACTACGCTTTAATTTTGGCACAAAATATAAGGTGGACCAATAAACCAGAACCAAGGTAGTACTTTGATACGTCTCCAACGTATCTATAATTTTTTATTGTTCCATGCTATTATATTATCTGTTTTGGATGTTTTATATGCATTAATATGCTGTTTTATATTATTTTTGTAACTAACCTATTAACCTAGAGCCCAGTGCTAGTTCCTGTTTTTCCTTGTTTTAGAGTTTCGCAGAAAAGGAATACCAAATGGAGTCCAAACGGAATGAAACTTTTGCGATGATTTTTCTTGGAGCATAAGGCATCCAGAGGGCTTGGAGTGCACGCCAGGAAAGCCACGAGGAGGCCACAAGGTCGGGAGGCGCGCCCACCCTTGTGGGCCCCTCGTGACTCCACCGACCTATTTCTTCTGCCTATATATTCTCAAATGCCCCAAAACCTTCCAGGGGAGCCACAAAACCACTTTTCTACTGCCGCAACCTTCTATACTCGTGAGATCCCATCTAGGGGCCTTTTGTGGCATCCTGCCGGAGGGGCGTTCGATCACGGAGGGCTTCTACATCAACACCATTGCCTCTTCGATGAAGCATGAGTAGTTTACCACAGACCTACGGGTCCATAGCTAGTAGCTAGATGGATTCTTCCCTCTCTTTGATTCTCAATACCATGTTCTCCTTGATGTTCTTGGGATCTATTTGATGTAATACCTTTTTGTGGTGTGTTTGCCGAGATCCAATGAATTGTGGATTTATGATCAGCTTATCTATGAATATTATTTGAATCTCCTCTAAATTCTTATATGCATGATTTGATATCTTTGCAAGTCTCTTCGAACTATCAGTTTGGTTTGTGTCGGCGCTCTGGGAACGGGGGTCCCCAGACTTGCCTGCCCGCGGCCTGCGGCATGGCTCAAAAGGGGGCCCAGCACGGCCCATCTTCATCAACACAGACCCAAGACCCTCGCGAGGGGCCAAGCCTCGCGGGGCGGACGACACGGAGTTTCCTCAGGCACGACCTCATCAGGCTGGCTCGTGAGGAGGCGGAGAGATCAAGGCGGGGTACCTCACGAGGTGCCCGTGACGCAAGCCATGATGACCAAAGGCGCCAGGCGAGCGCCAGCCGCGTAGTGTCCTCCTTTCCTCTTTGGTGCAAAGGGAGCAAGCGCAGGCGAGAGCATCAAGCAAAGGCACCTGTTTCGGTGCAACGAGACCAAGACCAGTCCAACGGCAGGGAGGAAGTCATTGTGGAGCCCAAGCCAGCGTCACCACCAGAGCCTTTGGCAGGCGAGGACCAACTTTAGTCAGGATAAGTGTACCAGATGTTCCCCTTCAAAATGGCCAATTGTTGGCGCCCTTCCCGCTCAATATTTGGGAAGAGGCCCAGGGCCTTTTCCTATAAATAGGACTAGCCACCCCCGGGGTAGAGGGGCAATGAAGAAGGGAGAATCTAGAAGCCAAGAGAGAAACTAGCTAGGATCGGATCGAGTAGCATCACACACACACACACACAGAGAGAGAGAGAGAGAGAGAGAGAGAGAGAGAGAGAAGGGCGACTGAACTCCTCCTAGCAGTTCATCCCCCCAGCCAAGAACAGACCCTCGCGAGGCTGTTCTTCCTTGTATTGCTCATCATAATCAGCCCAAGAGGCAATCCACCTCACCACACACTGGAGTAGGGTATTACACCACAACGGTGGCCCGAACCAGTATAAACCCTGTGTCTCTTGTGCTGTTCTTTCCATAGCTTAGATCTTAGCGAGGCGGAGGTGTGTAGGTAGGTAGAAGGCGAAATCTCCGTGCGCACCCCAGTGTTTGAACCTCAAGGGTCTGCCGGAACCCGAAATCCGACAATTTGGCCAACTAGATTGGTGTTTCTTGCAATGGAGAACTGCTTAGCTTTGGGTTCAATCTTGCGGTGCTCGATCCTAGTGACAGAAGGGGAACCGACACGTATTGTATTGTTGCCATCGAGGATAACAAGATGGGGTTTCATCACATTTCTTGAGTTTATCCCGCTACATCATGTCATCTTACTTAATGTGTTACTCTGTTCTTCATGAACTTAATACTCTAGATGCAGGCAGGAGTCGGTCGATGTGTGTAGCAATAGTAATAGATGCAGGAATGAGTCAGTCTAGTTGATACGGATGTGATGCCTATATTCATGATCATTGCCTTAGATATTGTCATAACTATGCGCTTTTCTATCAGTTGCTCGACAGTAATTTGTTTACCCACCGTAATATTTTCTATCTTGGGAGAAGCCTCTAATGAAATCTATGGCCCCCGGGTCTATTTTCCATCATATAAGTTTCTGAACTACAATTTTAGTTTCGTATTTACTTTCTTTGCAATCGTTTACTTTCCGATCTATAAACCGAAAATATCAAAAATATTACTTTACCATTTATCCATCTATATCAGATCTCACTTTGCAAACAACCGTGAAGGGATTGGCAACCCCTTTGTCGCGTTGGGTGCAAGTTGGTGTTTGTTTATGCAGGTATTCAGTGGCTTGTGTGTTGTCTCGTACTGGATTGATACCTTGGTTCTCAAAAGCTGAGGGAAATAGTTACTCTACTTTGCTCCTCACCCTTTCCTCTTCAAGGAAAAACCAACATAAGCTGAAGAGGTAGCAGGAAGAATTTCTGGCGCCGTTGCCGGGGAGATCTATGCCAAGTCAAGACATACCAAGTACCCATCACAAACTCTCATCCCTCGCATTACATTATTTGCCATTCGCCTCTCATTTTCCTCTCTCCCACTTCTAAAACGATTTTCGAACAGTTTTGCCTTTTCTTTGCCCCTTTTCCATTCGTCTTCTTCGCTTTCTTGTTTGCTCGTTTGCCAGTTGCCACCATGTCTGAAACTGGGAGGTTATCAACAAAAAAGTAGTAGTAACGATGAGGGAAACTTTGATGCTTTTACTAATCCTCATGAAGAATCTACTATTCTACACACAAAAAAACTTCGCATAGGTAGCGACAATATTATTGGAAAAAGGGTTATTCAAGATTTCTTTACTTGTGTCGTGCACTTCCCACTATGGGTGGGTCTATTCTCCATAAAACTAGTATTCTTGCGGATGCTATATCCTTGCTCATAGTTGAACTTGAAAGACAATTTGTTCATATGCATCCTTCCATTCAAAAAAATTTCGAGAGTTTTCTAATATTGAGCATTCTTCTGTTAAGCACATCACCACTATTTTCCTAGCACATGAGTTTAGATTTGCTATGAAAGAAGCTAGTGAAATTTTTGCACATTATAAAGTAGATGGTGGTCGTCCTCCCATAGAGGGAATTATCTTTAATCAAGAGGACATAATACGTTTACAATCTTTAGATCATGTTGCTTATAATGAAAATTTAAGAAAGAGGGTTCCTACCGATGTTTTAGTTAATAAGATTTCTGAGCTTAATGATGATTTTGCTATACAAAACAACAGATTGGGTTTCTCTCTTGGACACAAGCTCACGAATTTTTGCCAAAAGAATGCGTATAATGATGAGTTGGTCATACAATATGAAGGGCCGAAGGAGGAACTAATTCCTCCCGAGATCGATCTTGAGGATTCTTATCCCATTCTTTTGATTACTTTTGCTTACCTCAAAGAAAACTTGCAGCTGAACGAAGGGAGTATGAGATGATTTTTCAAGATTTGCCTTATCATTATTACGATTATACTTAGATCTATTCGTGTTTTATGCCTAGCTAAGGGCGTTAAACAATAGCGCTGGTTGGGAGGCAACCCAATTTTATTTTTGTTTTTGCTTTTTCGGTCATGTTTTGGATTAAATAATTTATCTAGCCTCTCGTTATATGTGGTTTTATGTTTTAATTAGTGTTTGTGCTAAGTAAGACCTTTGGGATAGCTTACGGTGATAGTTGATTTGATCTTGCTAAAAAACAGAAACTTTTGTGCCTAGGAGATTAATTTTCATTTTGTAGGAGAAGCACAATAAAATATTGATTCTTTTTGCAGAAGATTAAAAAAATTGTTAGGTCGTCCTAAGTTTTCAGGATTTTTGGAGTTACAGAAGTATTCGAAATCTCCAGATTACTATAGACTATTCTGTTTTTGAAAGATTCGGTTTTTCGCGTGTTGTTTGATTATTTTGATTCATCTATGGCTAGTATTGGGGGGTATGAACCATGGAAAAGTTGGAATACAGTAGATATTACACCAATATAAATAAAGACAGTACCAAAAGTGGTGATTTATTTTCTTATACTGACGGAGCTTATGAGATTTTCTGTTGAGTTTTGTGTTGTGAAGTTTTCAAGTTTTGGGTAAGGATTTGATGGGGAATAAGGAGTGGCAAGAGCCTAAGCTTGGGGGTGCCTCGGAAGGCATCCCCTCTTTCATCTTTGTCTATCGGTGACTTTAGTTGAGGCTATATATTTATTCACCACATGATATGTGTATTGCTTGGAGTGTCTTGTATGATTTGAGTCTTTGCTTTTTAGTTTGCCACAACCATCCTTGTTGTACACACCTTTTGAGAGAGACATGCATGAATTGTGATTTATTAGAATAGTCTATGTGCTTCACTTATATCTTTTGAGCTAGGCAAATTTGCTCTAGTGCTTCACTTATATCTTTTTAGAGCACAACGATAGTTTTATTCTATAGAAATTAATGAACTCTCACACTTCACTTATATTATTTTGAGAGTCTTTAAAACATCATGGTAATTTGCTTCGGTTATAAATTTAGTCCTAATATGATAGGCATCCAAGAGGGATATTGTCGGGGATATACGCCGCGGTATGACCCGGCCGGACTTGGCGAATCACTAATGACCCGCCTGGATCTCTCCACTCAGTGATGACTTGGCCGAGCCAGGTGACTCATTGGTGAACCGGCAGGCGGGTGAGAGGATTGATAAGACCCGGAGGCCCAGAAGGCAGTTCATGAAAGGCCGGCTCGTGTTATGGTGGGCCAGCTTAAGATGAAGGGGATAAGGAATATTCCCTTACAAAGGAAGCAAGACTAGGTGAAAGTGCTAGTTATCGACTAGAGGGGGGGTGAAAATAGGTGATTTTTATGAAAGTCTTCAAAACACGGGGGCTTCGAAGACAAATAGTAGAAATAAACCTATTGATATGCAGCGAAAGGTAGACTACACTAGACAAGCCATAGTCAAGTAAGCAATGAAGTGAAAGCACGAAGACTATCAGCAGCTAGGTAGTATGGATCAAGATGGAAGAAAGTATGAAAGCAATCAACAACAGTCTTCACACAGTGAAGTCAATCATATCATGCAAGTAGGCAATGACTTCACGAAGACAAACTGTAAGTAAAGAGAGAGGTAAGGATAGAACCAGTTGCTTGGTGAGGGCAGGTATTTGTTGGACCAGTTCCAGTTGCGGTGACAACTGTACGTCTGGCTAGGGAGGCTGAGATACAACTCAGAAGACAACATCTTCACCTTATTCCCCTTGAGCTAAGGACACATAGTCCTCGCCCAATCACTCTGCTAAGTCTTCAAGGTAGACTTCCAAACCTTCACAAACTTCGTTCACCGACGATCCACAATGACTCTTGGATGCTCAGAACGCGATGCCTAACCGGCTGGAGGATTCACAACCCTCAAGTGTAATAAGTCTTCAGATCACGCAGACAGAAGGACTTTAGTAATGCCTAACACTCTTTGGCTCTGGGTGTTTAAGGCTTTGTCCTCACAAGGATTTCTCTCTCAAAGGCTTCGAGGTGGGTTGCTCTCAAACGACAAAAGTCGTGCACTAACTCTGAGCAGCCACCAATTTATGGTGTAGGGGGTGGGCTATTTATAGCCACTAGGCAACCCGGCCTGATTTATCCGAAATGAGCTTGGGTCACTAAGGAACTGACACGTGTTCCAACGGTCAGATTTCAAACACACGCGACAACTTAACTTGGGCTACAAGTAAAGCTGACTCATCCAGCTCTGGATAAGATTTGCTCTCATTGTCTTTGCTCGAAGACTTAGGATTTGGTTGAGCATCACTTCAGTCACTCTGACTTTGTTCACTTGGACCCCACTTAACAGTACGGTGGGTCCTATGACTCAATAAATAAGAAAATGAAACTATGAAACAACTGTCTTTGCAATCTATAGTCTTCATACGATGTCTTCTCATGTTATAGTCTTCAATGTCAAACTCTTCACAGACCACCATTGTCTTCAATGTCTTCACACATTTTTAGGGGTCATCTCCGGTAGGTAAACCGAATCAATGAGGGACTACTACCTGTGTTATCCTGCAATTCTCACAAACATGTTAGTCCCTCAACCAGATTTGTCGTCAATACTCCAAAACCAACTAGGGGTGGCACTAGATGCACTTACAATCTCCCCCTTTTTGGTGATTGATGACAAACTGGTTGAAGTTTTCAACGGGGATAAAAGTATGTGAAATTGTAAAGGATTAAGGTATTGTCTTCATAAGTAGCAAAAGGCTCCCCCTGAAGACGTGCATACATAAGTATTTTGCGTTTGAATGCAAATGCACATGGCAGGTTGTACTCTCGGAGATCCTCTTCAACTTATGAAGACAATTCATCATGCCTGAGAAAATATAACAAAGATAATGACATGCATAATGATAAATGGACGTCTGCAAAATGACTTCGTGCGGAATTTAACGTCGCACATGCGGAATTTATCATCGCATCACATAGTTGACAGAAAAGGTAGCATACGACCATCAAGTTGAAGTGTTACAACTCAAAAGAACCAAATGTACCGAAAGCGAGAGTTGTAAGCACTTGGCAAAAGTATAGCAACCACCCTTATGGACCCGCTTGAAGACTATGAACCCATATGCTTTCTCCCCCTTTTGTCAGTGAGGACCAAAAAGGTTGGAAGAAATAGAGCTTTCTACTCATTCCCATGAGGAGTAGGCAAAGCAGCAGGGTCGTCGTTGAGGTCTGGTGGTGCAGAAGAACTTGGTGCAGTGTCAATTTGAGGCGAAGTTGAGGTTGGGGAAGTAGCATCATCTTCGTCATCAATAACTCTGGCATTGACAGTTGTAGCTGAGGATGAGTAGTCAGAGTCTTCAAGTGAGGGAGTCCGATGCAGGTGAGCATTCTTGGGAGGAGTGGAATCAAACTTGAATCTCTCAGCGAAGCCATCCTGTTGATGATCATCTTTAGAGCTCAGTAAAGTCAGACTCTTCCACGACCGCCGACAGGTTTCATGTGTGACAGATGCATTCTTGGCGGCAAGGTTGCGAATGCGATTGACATCCACCAAGAGATTATGCATTTGACGCTTGAGCCAGTCATGATGCTTATCCTGTTTTTGATGCAGGGCGATGAGAGGCTCTCGGTCATTAAGAACACGAGATCGCTTCCGAGGACTTTGGGCAATTGTGCTTTCAGTGGCTTCAGTATGGGCATGAGGGGCACGTGCATTTCCAGCCAGAGGATAAACATGAGAGGCAGCAAGAACTCCTTCTACGGGTTGAGTGAAGCTTTGGTGATCGGCATTGTGAAGATATAGTGGCTCCTTGGCAGGTTCAGGGTAAATGGCTTCGACAGACATATCAACCTCTGGCAGGAAGATGAGATGATTGCGCACAGAGGGTTGATAGTTGACAGAGGAGTGAAGCTTGATGAGGCGCATTACCCATGGATCATAAAACTTCAGACCAAAGAGATCAGAGCTAGATGCAGCCAATTGCCTGATGAAGAAGTCTTGAGCATTGAAGCTGATGCCATTGAAGATATAGAAAACCAATGTCTTCATTGCTCCTTCAAGCTTCGCTACAGGAGAATGTCCTTTGACATGCCAGAGAGTTCGCCTGATAATGTGATAAATAGTGTGGGGCGGATACTCTAGGTCTTCAACAAAGACCTCCTTTGGATATTCAGCGTCTTGTGGCAGTGGCTTCATCATGCTCAGCATATGGCTCATGTTTGGCTCTGGCTTCTGGAAGATGCTCTCCAAAGCATTATGGTGCAGCTGACAACCTGGTTCATAGTGTTCACCGGGAGTGGGCAGGGCAGTAAGCTCAATGATATCTTGGGCTTTGGCTTCATGGTGTACATCGCCTGTCATCCACTCAAGGACCCAAGTCTTCGGATCCCTGTAGTAGCCGCGAATGTGGAGAGTTGCATAGAATTGCAGCAGAAGCTCTTCATTCCAATGCTCTTTATCGATCACAAAATGTAGAAGGGCAGCATCTCTGAAGCAGTCAAGGGTTCTTCTAGGCAGGGCATGCCAGCCATGGCTTCGCAGTCTAGACGCATATGAGGAAAAATGCGCCCCTGATTGTATAGTATGCAGGAATAGTAACTACGCTGTTGATAACTCCAGAACCTATCAGATGATATTCTTGGCTTGGAATATGGGTTCTTGGTGCTATCAAAGAAGGTGTTGTGTGCTATGAAGCCATTCACATTAAACGATCCTGGTGAAGTTGCAGTACTTGGAAACCTTGGCAGCCTTGGCTTTGGCTTCTAGACCTGAGGCCAGCGCTCCACATGATAGTCAAACTGTGGTTCGGGAGCAGGCGGAGGAACCAGAATGGGCCAGCGGATGGTGGTAAGTTGAACTTGATAGAATGCTTGCTCAATGGTGTGAGGCCTTGGAGGTGGTACAGGAGCAGAGGCATTGACATGGGCTTCGAGCTACACAATGGCTTCACGTGCAATATTGGCTTCAGGAGCCACATTCACTTCTGGCGCCACATTAACTTCACACGCCACATTTGCTTCAGTCATGACAACGTCATTGGCTTCAGTGTTGTTGTTTGTGGCCGCTTCATTATTTTCAACCTGCACTTGAGTAGCTAGAGGGTCTGGCACAGACTCGTTCTCCTTGAGAACAGTTTCTTGGTTGGTAGGGGGTGTGGCAACTTGCTCTTCTGCTTGACGGGGTTCTGGTGGTTCTTGTTGATCATCGGCTGATGCAGCCGGAATGTCTTCAGCAGCTTTTGCTTCGGACTCAGAGACATTCATAGTTGGAGTGGCGTCAAGGAACACTTGTCGTGCCCCTGAGTTATGTTGCTCTTCTCCTTATGGAACGCTCAACAGAGTGACTTGTGGCCTTGGTCCTTTGCAAAGCCTGCGGAGTGCGAGTGATGCCTTTGGAGAGGGAGTCGGCTGGACCACAAAATCATCATCTTCAAGCACCGGAGTGGTGGCTTGAGGTGGGGGAGTACTTGGAGAGTCTTGAGGGTGATCAGCCCATGAATCATCCTAAGCAATTGGCGTCAGAGGACGACCAATGCTGATGAGTTCACTGTTCGTGAGAACAGGCGATGATACCATTAGGTGCTCAATATGAGGAAGGACTTCATCATCTTATACATTGTCGTGATAACCAATGTCTTCAGCTTCAGGAGCTGGAATGTCTTCAGCTTCAGGAGCCTTTGTGGAAGTAGGCTCATGAACTATTAACTGATGCTCTCGGTGTTCGGACGCAGGATGAGCAACTGAGATTGGCTCGATGACAAGGGGCTATGTGGGAGCAGCCCGATCTTTCTTCTTTGTCTTCCTCTTCTTGGTCGGTGGAGCATCGTCAGTGGTGTTCTTGGTCTTGCGCTTTCGGGCTTCGGCTTCAGCTGCCCTTATTTTCTTGAGTTCTGAAGAAGCTGTGGGGACCTTAGGCTTCGAGCCTGTCATACTGGCAGGGAAGACAATGCGAGGTTCTTCCTGCCTTGATGCTTCAGCTTGGGCCACAACAGGCTTCTTCTTCTTCTTGGCAGCCATTCTGGGGTGGATGCCAGGGTGCCCCAGTGCCTTACGCTTCTCAGCCTCATTGTGTGCTTGCACGCTTTTCTTCAAAAAATACTTCATTCTCTCTCTTGAACCTTTAGCTTCCTGGTATTTCTGGTGAAACTGCTCCTTGAGCTCATGCAGCGTCTGCTTGAAGCTTTGAACATCAGCCACACTGAGGTTTGCCATGTTCCTCTTGAACTGAGCTTTCTCATAATCAATCTTGTTCTTCAGTTCAACAATCTTCTAAGCCAGAGCCAGCTCAGTAGCAATGGCACTATGGAAAGAGACACTGATGCCAATTGGAAGCTCAAGGTCATCGAGGTTGATGCTGGGGTTTTCAAACCATTCATCAATGAAGTTGTTCAAGATATCCACATCAAACAGGGGTAGATCATTCAAGATCTCTGCCTTTTCCTTGCTATTTATCAATAGCTCAAGAGCATCATCACCAAGATCATCGTCACTTGACGGATCAATGGCTTCATCTTTGTTCCTCAGAACGACAGCTGGGGTTAGTGCTTGACCAGAAATCTGGATGGGCTTCTTCTTCTTCTCAGTCTTGGAGATGCGAGTGACATCTTCAGACTGCACACTGGCTTCAGGAGGTGCAGTGGCCAAAGGCTTCGCACGCGAAGCTTTTGGTGTAGAGGGCTTTGAAGCCTTCGACTTCTTCTGCTTATGTGGCCTTGGTGGAGCTGGCGCTTCATCAATGTGAGCGTCATTCTCAGAGTGCTCCACGGCGGCCCCTGAACAACAATGTGAGTGAGGAGACCGTCGAGGTTGTAGAAAGGCCCGATGATATTGGGTTCGGCATCATGAGTGCCATCAGCCCGAGGAGCAGATGGACCAGGGTTGAAGTCGAGTCCAAGGTCCTTCTTGTTTTTCTTGGCAGACTCCTTTGCAAACTGAAAGTTGCGCTTGAATGGATTGTCTTCACGACACCATAACAGAGAGGATGGGTCGGCATTAGCAGGCTGAGATCCACGGACCATGCAAGCGTAGAAGCCTTGAGCAATGGCTTCGGACTTGGACTTGGGTTGAAGATTTTTTGTATAAGATATCTCCCCATGGTCGTTTGATGGCATTCTTCTCAGCATACTCAGCAGTGACGAATCTATATCTGTACCATTCCTTTGCCCAATATCTTTGAATCCACTGGATTCGAGTCTTGCGTTCACCATAGGTTTCTTCTGGGCCAGTCTTGTACATTTCATACAGATCAGGTGGCAAATCTTTGGATGTATTCCCACAGTGCTGTCTACCGCCCTTCCTGACTGATTTCTCTGTTGCCATGAAGTTCAGACTGAATGGCTTCAGAACTTGCAAAGGCTTCCATCTGCTGGTCAGACAGGAACTGGCTTCGGGAGAATTGATGTGATGCTGTAAGAACTCTGCAAATGAATGCAGACTATGAGAACCAAGGGATTCTCCCATGGACATGTACCTGTGACAGCATTAGAGATGCGAGGGAAGGGGAAGAGGTCATATGCATTCTCAGAAGATTTTGAAGATAAATCAGTTTGAAGACATTGACCTCATAGCACGAAGAAATTCACTTATATGATGAGAGTTGGTTCCAGATTTGTACGAATCCAAGAATAAGTACAAGTGAGGAATCTAACTGTGTGTGAAGCATAAGTGAATATACTAGGCATGTTATGAGATGCAGAACAGGATAGATCCAAATGTGTAGGGACAGAAACAACTTGTGGTTGAAAAGGATGGATCTATCGGATCAAAAAGACAGTAAAAATGAGGTTTTATTTACCACATGAAGAACTGGTAGACGGAGTAGAGAGGAAGCCGAGAAGTTCGATCTTATGTGCCCTAACTTGGCGACGGAGGACACCTACGATGATGGCGGAGGAGACGAGGTCCACAGCCAGCGTGAGGACGGCGTCGGTGAGGTCGCGGCATCTAAGAGCCTCATTGCCGGCGTCGTCGAGAGCTAGCGGTGGCGCTAGGGTTTGTGGAGAGGTGGAAGAAAAGATAATGATTGTGGTGTGGTGTATATTTATAGGGACAGGGACGGCACAATGATATTACGCAGGTGCCCCTGGCGGTTCACATCAGAGGGACACGTGGCGAACATGCAACACATTGGAAGTTGTTCCATGTTCCCACACACGCCTGGATTGTCGGGTGGTCGTTCCCGCTTCTCCGGTTTTCAGGCAAAAGAGATATAGCATTAAAACAGATTCAATTTTGTCTCCGTGTCTTCTGCTAACAAGGACTCAGAGAATACAATCGACAAATTCAATAGAATGCATATGATTTGGATAGATAGAATCTGAGGTAGAAGCATGGAGGGGGTTAGGGTCCGATGACATTCACTTAGGTCAAAAGAGTCGAACATGAAGACATAGCTATAAGTGAATGTTGTAGAGGACAGAACACTAATATAAATATAGACCAATATGATACCAAATCAACATTGTGAAGATAATCACGAAGACGAATCAATGTTGAAGACAAACAAAATGCGAAGACTATACACAAGAGACGTCAAACGAAAACACTTCAAACAAGAGTTCGGTGGTGGCGTTACCCACCGTATAGGAAGTATTAGACCCAGACATGGCGCACAATTGTTGTGGCGCTCCGAACTCAATTTCCGCATTAATGTATTCACACTTAGAGTGTATGTCTTCATTGTTTGAATATACACGTTACTTCGTGTGTTGCACATCTAAGTCATCACATGCATAAGCGTTAGGATGTGTGTCCAATTACAGGACATTCGAGGATTCTAAGATATTTAGCTCACACCGCAACTTGCAAAACCTTTTCTCATCCAAGGGCTTTGTGAAGATATCTGCCAATTGCTCTTCAGTGTTGACGTGAATGATATCAATATCTTCCTTCATGACATGATCTCTGAGAAAGTGATGACGGATTTGAATGTGCTTTGTCTTCGAATGCTGAACTGGGTTGTTGGTAATCTTGATGGCGCTTTCATTGTCGCAGTATAGTGGCACATGCTTTAGATGGATGCCGTAGTCCTTGAGAGTTTGCTTCATCCACAAAAGCTGAGCACAGCAAGATCCAGCAGCAATGTATTCAGATTCAGCAGTGGAGAGAGATACACAGTTCTGCTTCTTTGAAGACCAACAGACAAGAGATCGTCCAAGAAAGTGACATGTGCCTGATGTAGACTTGCGATCAACCTTGTCACCATCATAATCAACATCTAAGAATCCAACTAGATCAAAGTTTGAGCCCTTTGGATACCATAATCCTAGTGTTGGGATGTGAGCCAAATATCGAAGAATTTGCTTCACAGCTAAGTGATGCGATTCCTTTGGTGCCGCTTGGAATCGGGCACACATGCAAATGCTAAGCATGATATCTGGCCTAGATGCACACAAATAGAGTAAAGAACCAATCATGGAGCGGTATACCTTTTGCTCGAACTCTTTACCATTGTCGTCGGGACCCAGATGAATTTTGGTTGGCATTGGCGTCGTGTATCCCTTGCAGTCTTGCATTCCAAACTTCTTTAGGCAGTCTTTGAGGTATTTCTCTTAAGATATGAAGATGTCGTTGCTTTGCTGATGGATTTGAAGACCAAGAAAGAACTTCAGCTCACCCATCGTGGACATCTGATATTGCTCTTGCTTCATGTGTCCAAACTCATCACTGTATCTTTTGTTAGTGCAGCCGAAGATAATGTCATCCACATAGATCTGGCACACAAACAGTTCACCATCGTATGTCTTCGTGAAGAGAGTGGGATCCAGGGAACCAGGTTTGAAGCCTTTGCTCTTCAGGAAGTCTTTGGGTGTGTCATACCAAGCACGAGGGGCTTGTTTGAGGCCATACAGTGCCTTGTTCAGCTTGTAAACGATGTCAGGATGTTTTGGATCTTCAAAGCCAGGCGGTTGTGCAACATACACTTCTTCTTCAATCTTTCCATTGAGAAAGGCACTCTTCACATCCATTTGATACAGGAGGATGTTGTGATGGTTGGCATAGGCTAGCAGAATGCGAATGGCTTCAAGCCTAGCCACCGGAGTGAATGTTTCATCGAAGTCAATTCCTGCAACTTGAGTATATCCTTGAGCAACAAGACGAGCCTTGTTTCTGACAACTTGACCATGCTCATCTTGTTTGTTGTGATAGATCCATTTTGTGCCTATGATATTGTGCTTGCAAGGATCAGGACGCTTGACCAATTCCCACACATTGTTCAGTTCAAACTGTTGAAGCTCTTCTTGCATAGCTTGAATCCACTCAAGTTCGATGAAGGCTTCAGCAACTTTCTTGGGTTCAGATATAGGGACGAATGCAAAGTGCCCACAGAAATTTGCCAGTTGCGTTGCTCTTGAACGAGTAAGGGGACCAGGTGCATTGATGCTATCAATTATCTTCTCAATCTGTACTTCATTTGCAACACGAGGATGAACTGGACGAAGATTTTGCTCTTGCTGATCATTGTCTTAATCTTCAGCATTGGCTTCAGGCTGAGTAGAGTCTTCAGGTTGATTTGGTGCAGAAATGATAAGTTCCTCTTCAGCCTGTTCCTTTGAAGGTATGATTTCTCCAGTACCCATAAGCTTGATGGATTCACTAGGTGGAACTTCATCTAGCACATTTGGCAGATGCTCTCTTTGCGAGCCGTTAGTCTCATCGAACCGCACATCCACAGTTTCAACCACTTTATAGTGAAAGAGGTTGAAGACTCTGTAGGAGTGCGAATCCTTTCCGTAACCAAGCATAAAACCTTCATGTGCTTTCGGTGCAAATTTTGAAGTGTGATGTGGATCCTTGATCCAGCACCTGGCACCAAATACTCCGAAGTAGCTTACGTTTGGCTTCTTACCAGTCAGTAGCTCATATGATGTCTTCTTTAGAAGCTTGTGAAAATAAACACGGTTGATGACATGGCATGCAGTATCGATAGCTTCAGGCCAGAACTTCCTTGGAGTCTTGTACTCATCAAGCATTGTCCGAGCCATCTCAATGAGTGTTTTGTTCTTGCGCTCCACGATGCCATTCTGCTGAGGTGTGTATGGAGCTGAGAATTCATGAGTGATGCCCAATGTATCAAGATAAGTGTCGAGGCCGGTGTTCTTGAACTCTGTGCCATTGTCACTTCTTATGTGCTTCATCTTGATGCCATAGTTTGTATTGGCACAATTTGTGAATCTTCTGAAGACATCCTGCACTTCAGTCTTGTAGAGAATTATATGCACCTAGGTATATCTAGAGTCATCATCAACAACAAAGCCATAGAGACATGCAGTAGTAGTAAGAGTGGTGTAATGAGTAGGGCCGAATAGGTCCATGTGAAGCAGCTCGAAGGGACGTGATGTAGTCATGATTGTCTTCGAAGGATGCTTGGTCCTAGTCATCTTCCCGGCTTCGCAGGCACCGCACAAATGATCATTTTTGAACTTGACGCCCTCGATGCCTACGACATGCTTCTTCTTCGCGAGAGTGTACAAGTTCCTCATGCTAGCATGCCCTAGCCTCTGATGCCAGAGCCAGCACTCTGAAGCTTTTGCTAGAAGACATACTGCCAACTATGGTCCTATTGAGAAATCTACCATGTACAGATCACCTTTTCGGTACCCTTCAAAGACTAGAGACTTGTCAGATTCCATTAGAACAAGGCAACGATATTTTCCAAATATCACAATCATGTTCAAGTCACAAAGCATTGAGACAAACATTAAGTTGAAACCAAGGGATTCAACAAGCATCACTTTAACCATGTGCTGATCCTTTGAGATTGCAACTCTACCTAGACCCAATACCTTGCTTTTACCAGTGTCAGCAAATGTGATATGACTCTTGTCAGATGGACGTAAGGTTAAGTCAATGAGAAGACTTCGATTGCCAGTCATGTGGTTAGTGCATCCACTATCAATAATCCATTCTAAAGCAGCTGGTGTCATACCCTACAGTGCAGTTAGGGGGATAGGCTTCATGAAGAGTATTCTGAAGCATAAACATTTGACGAGCAAGTGGATTATGAAAGCTTAGATCCAGGTTAGGACTGATAGGATAAATGGCAAGCGACTCAGGAATGAAATACATAATAAGACCATTTGGGCATTTTATCTTGTGCCCCACAAGATGTTTTAGGTCCCCAGCAATAGTATCTAACGCCTTTGATTTCCGGCTGGGGACCTTTCCCTTCAAAAGAGAGTTAAGTTTTCTTAACCAACCACATCTTCAGGGGTGGCTTCGAAGCAATGAGTCTAAGTGCAGCATCTGAGAACTTTGGCTTTGGAGCCCTAGCAAACAGTCTTGCAGGAGGTGAATAATACTCATAAGAATAAGCAGAGTAGTTCTTGGTCTTATGAACATGGCGGTTTGATGAAACACGCTCATATTCACAGGCCTGAGTATGGTTTCCCTACAAAACATTTGTGTTAGGGCGACTCTGGTGAGTCCTCTGTCTGTATGAAGCCTTTGGACCATGTGAAGCCTTTGGTCTGGGGTTTGTCTTCTTCCCAGGTAATGTCATGATGACATTCACCTGAAGGTTTTCAAGACAACTCTTGGGCACCTAGATCTTCTTCAAAGGTGGTCCATTCTTGTAGTTAGTACCAATATACCTGGCAAACATGTCGGCGTTGTGGGAACGGGGGTCCCCAGACTTGCCTTCCTGCAGCCTGCGGCGTGGCTCAAAGGGGGGCCCAGCACGACCCATCTTCACCAACACAAACCCAAGACCCTCGCGAGGGGCCAAGCCTCGCGGGGCAGACGACGCGGAGCTTCCTCAGGCACGGCCTCGTCAGGCTGGCTCACGAGGAGGCGGAGAGATCAAGGCGGGGTACCTCACGAGGTGCCCGTGACGCAAGCCATGACGACTCAGGGCGCCAGGCGGGTGCCAGCCCGCGCAGCGTCCTCCTTTCCTCTTTGGTGCAAAGGGGGCAAGCGCAGCCGTAGAGTACCGAGGCATCAGGCAAAGGTTGCCACTTCGGTGCAACGAGACCAAGACCAGGAGGACTACGAGACGTAGGTCACCGTGGAGCCCAAGACGGCGTCATCACCAGAGCTTTGCGCAGGCGAAGACTACTTTTGTCAGGATAGCTGATACCAGCTGTCCCCCTTCGAATTAGCCCGCCATTGTTGTCTCCCTTCCCGCTCGATATTTGGGAAGAGGACCAGGGCCTCTATAAATAGGACCAACCACCGACATAGCAAAGGGGGCAGAGGGGGTTCGGTCGGTTTTCGCTGGAGGCAGAGAGAGAGAGAGAAGGTGACTGAACTCCACCGAGCAGTTCATCGCCCCAGCCAAGAACAGACCCTCACGAGGTTGTTCTTCCTTGTATTGTTCATCATCATCAGCCCAAGAGGCAATCCACCACACCACACACTGGAGTAGGGTATTACACCACAACGGTGGCCCGAACCAGTATAAACCCTGTGTCTCTTGTGTTGTTCTTTCCATAGTTTTAGATCCTAGCATGGCGGAGGGGTGCAGATAGGTAGGAGGCGAAATATCCGCGCGCACCCTAGTGTTCGAACCGCAAGGGTCTGCCGGAACCCGAAATCCTACATTTGGCGCGCCAGGTAGGGGTGCGCCGGAATTCGTCTTCCACCACCCCGTTCTCCTCTGACCATCTCGCCCATGTCTGACGCTCGTCGGGCCTGCGCCGAGCGCCGGGCTGCACTCGCTTCCCGCGTCGCCCAGACGGCCCCTGTCGGCGGGCATCCACGCCGTTCCCCGTCACCTGCCGTCAACGCCACCACCGGCCCGGCGGGGGACGAGCGGCAAGCATCGTCCCAACACCAGTCTGTGCGGCAAGACGGCCGCACCGCAACTCCCATGGAGGCTCGAGCCGCGCTCATCGCGGCAAACGAGCTCCTGCGCTATCGTCCCGTCGATGATGTCTACGAAGAATGGCTCGACCGCGTCACCGAGCTCGTCCGCGCCGCAGGGGGCTCTCCTGCGCCGTCCGTTCCGCTGCACCGCACCCTGCCCCGCGCGGGCGATGAGGCTCCGGCGGCACCCCGGCCGCCTCCTCCTCAAGAAGACGCCATGGATCCAAGGCGCGTGGCCCCTAGGCGGAACCCGCTCCGTCAGGCGCCAGCGCGGCAAGAACAGAGCTGCCAAGAAGTCCCTCGCCCGCAAGAAGCTGCCCGGGCGCTCCCTGCTCCAGCACGTCGCGACCATGCTCCTGCTCCCGCATGTCAAGACCCCGCGCTGCTCCCAGCTGCTACGCGTGGGGACATGCAAGACCAGGTTCTCCGTCACCCAAGGCCTCCCGTGGCCACAGCAGGCTGCCGCGCCTACACCACCGAACTACGCAGCGTCGCGTGGCCCAGCAAGTTCAAGCCAGACTTGCCTCCTCGCTACGACAGCACGGCTGACCCTGCAGAGTTCCTCCAGCTCTACGAGCTGGGCGTCGAAGCTGCCAACGGAGACGAGAAGGTCATGGCAAACTGGTTCCCCATGGCACTCAAGGACGGGGCCCGCACCTGGCTCCTGAACCTGGCTCCAGGCACAATCTCGTCCTGGGACGAGATACGCACCCGCTTCATCGCCAACTTCCAAGGCACTCGCGATCGGCCACCCGCCGTGAGAGACATGCGCCGCATCAAGCAACAGCCTGGGGAGACCCTGCAGAAGTACATCCAGCGCTTCAACAACACACGCCTCAAGATTCCCAAGGTGACTGAGGAGGCCATCATCTCGGCCTTCTCCGACGGCGTGCGCGACGCCAAGATGAAGGAGGAGCTGGCGATGCATGAAGACATGTGCACTTCCTTGGAGCTGTTCAACTTGGCAAACAAGTGCCCCAGGGCTGAGGAAGGGCGTCTCTCCCTCCTTGAGCTGCCTGCCACAGACCCAGAGGAGAAGAAGCTCAAGGCCAAGGATGTGAAGCGCAAGGGGGCTGCCGTGCTCGCGGCAGAACCAGACACCAAGCGGGGCAGAGATCAGCCCGAACCTTCCAAGGGCAGCCGGTACTGTGTGTACCACGACCTCCACACCCACAACACCAACAAATGTCAAGAACTCCGAGCCGTGCGAGAAGGAAGGATCGGCCGTCGCCTCGACCGCGGTGACCGGGGCTACGGTCGAGGAGGAGGAAGGAACGCAGGACGTTGGGAAGACCGTGGCCCGCGCCAAGGGTGGCGCGACCAACCTCGCGAGGATCGCTGGCAAGACCCGCCTCGTGAGAGAGGATGGAGGGATCAACCTCGCGAGGGATACTGGAGGGATCAGCCTCGCAAGGATCGCCCGCAAGGCAACATAGGCCTCCCACCGCTGCCGCCGCAGCCAAGGAGAAACGAGGACCGCCACCAGGACGAGGAGGCTGGGGGCTTCCAGGAGCCGCGCGCAATCGCCTGCATCTTGGGCGGAGCACAAGCCCCCGCCTCTCAGCGCATCTTCAAGCAGTTCACCCGCGAAGTGAACGCAGTCCTCCCCAGGCTCGAAGCCACGCGCCCCCTCAGGTGGTCGGCATGCGCCATCACGTTCAGCTCAAGTGTGCGGCTATAGCCGGAGTTCTCCCGATGCTTTGCTCCCCAATCATCAGCAACGTGGTGGTCACCAAGACCCTCATCGATGGAGGGGCAGGGCTCAACGTCCTGTCCGTGGAGACATTCAACAACCTACAAGTGCCCTACAGCCAGCTTCAGCCAACCAAGCCTTTCTCCGGTATCACCGACGGCTCCACGGTCCCGATTGGGCAGGTCCGCCTCCCTGTCACCTTCGGGGCACGCGACAACTACCGCACCGAGCTCATCGACTTCGACGTCGCCCACATTCGCCTACCATACAACGCCATCCTTGGGTACCCAGCGCTGGCAAAGTTCATGGCCGTAACTCACCATGGCTACAACGTCCTCAAGATGCCAGGAAGCGACGGAGTCATCACGGTGCCGTGTGAAGAGAAGGACGCGGTGTGTTCCCTGGAACGAGCCTTTCAGGCCGCATCACTGGAAGACCCGGATCGTGGAAGCAGGAGGCTTCCCGAGGCCGCCCCCAAGAAGAAGAAGACATTGTCCGGCCCGGCCCCTCAGGAGGCAGGCCCCTCTGGGCCCGCACCTGCCCAGGGGGAACCTCCTTCCATCACATAGGGAAGCGCGCCCGACGCCCTCCTCAGGCAGGGCTCGAGGGCTCTCCCCTGGAGGGCCACCGACCTAGCTGGGGTCACGAGGGAGGTGCTTGGGCACCACATGGAGGCGTGTTTTGAAGCACGTTTCCCTCGAGAAGGTGCAAGGCAAGGAGATCCAGACCCTCGGGAGTTCGTCAGCAAGGCCATTCAGGAGCTACAGGAGTCAAGACTCATGAGAGGCGGCCGTCGCCTACCAGCAGTGGCCCCCCATCCAGGCGAGGATGGCGGGCTGCGCGTCTGCATCGATGTGCCAGGGCTCAACCAAGTCGCCTCCCTAGAGCGCCTCTGGCCCTCGCGAGTGGGGCGCTGTGGAGGTCCACCCCACAGCTACGTTCGCATGACTTACGGCTTGCCGAGCGCGACTGACATGTACCAGCGCCTTGTGAGGGGCATCGCGGAGGCACGAGAGGCCAGGCGTTCCGCAGCCCTGGCGGAGACGGAGATGGTCCGCGAGGAGCCGCCAGCGCCTCCGGAGCCTCCCGAGGCCCCTGGGCCTGGGGGCTCATGAGGATCGGCTTCCGCAGCCCACCGAGTCTGCTACACCAACACCCCTTCGTCTTTAGCGTCATCAGGTGACATCTTTCGAGTTTTACTTCTAACTGGGAGCGCCCACAGGGCTGCATTATTCCCAGGCCGTGTGGGTCCGTCCATGCGGCGTGTACCCCTTTTATTCCATGTTGTTAGCTTACCTTGTTGGGGGCGCCCCTCGGGCTGCATCACCCCCAAGTCGCTCGGGCCTGACCCAGTGATCTCCGCATTCCCAGCATCTATTTGAACGAATCCACTCCTTCGCGGCTAATGTGTTTTACCCAGTTGCCTGCTCAGCTGACGCCAACTAATGAAGCTGCTCCCAAACGGCACGACGCTTGCGCATGGGTCCGTCCCTGCAACACCGACAAACCTGGATGGCTGAGCTCTGGCGGCGGCAGCCCCGCATAGCGTCACCTCATCAAGCCTTCAGTGCCTCACTACCCCTCGGAAGCAACCCACGGCTGACCGTCAATTGTCATGGCAACCCTTTGCTTTTTCTATGATGGACCTGCAAGACCTCTCGAAGGAGCTGCGTCAGGCGAGGCCCTTGCGGTGTCTCCTTCGCTCTTGTCCGTGCGAACCGCTTGCACGTTAAAGGGGGGGTGCCTGAGCATCGCGACTCAGGGCTCCTACTGGCTCTCCAGCCCTCACCCTCTGGCCTTGACCACGGCATCGCGACCTGGCATACCAGCGACGGCTGAGACTCGCTCGAGGGCCGGGACCCAAGGACGTAGAGCAGAAAGGGGAGCAAAAGCGAGAGGGGAGAGACACACGAGGACCTCGCCAAGCAACCTCGCGCATGCCGATGCACGGACCCGGCGACACACCAGAGAGCGGCCCCTGATCCTCGAGATAAGTCATTGCCCGGAAGCGCCAGCTACCGTGGCACCATCCCCGCACCTAATGCTATCCCATGTTAGCGACGCCGCTCTCCTTTCTCACCGAACGACGGCTGCTTGGGCGCCAAAGAGGACCTCCTGAGCATCGTGACTCAGGGGCTCTTACCGGACTCCTGGTCGCTCACCTCCTGGCCTTGACCACGGCATCGCAACCTGGCATACCAGCGACGGCTGAAGCCGCCTTGGGACTGGGACCTGTCGGCGCAGAGCACCAAGCCCTCATGAGGTTCGAAAGGGAGGACTGAGCTAAGATGGAATGAGCAACTCGCACAATTCTACAACAAGGGTTATATATACAAGACAGGATCACAGGCACCTTACAAGCCCCTACGGGACGCGTTTTTGATTCCCCGCAGGGAACGGATCCTAAAGGGACACAAACTACGCGCGTCCCTGCAAAAGACGCCATCACCAATAGTGGGCCGTCAAGCACCGACGCCAACCCCATCCAGATCAGAGTCGGCGGTGGCCTAACGAGCCCGCCCTACTCCAGGAGCGGCGCCAGCCCAGGGGCTCGTAGATGTCGTCGCTCGTCTCCGGAGTCGCGAAGAACTCGCCGGAGTCGCTGGAACCTCCGGCGTCTCCACCGCCTGTGGAGCCTCCAAGGGAGCGGGTGGCGAGCCCAGTCCTCGTCGTAGCAGGGCCCTGGCCACCTTCCCCGGGGCAGCACTCCAGCCGGCGCCCGCTCGCATCGAAGACCTTGAAGAGCATCACCGAAGCACCGTCGTAGTCCAAGTGGATCGCGAATACACCCCTTGTCCTGCAAACCCGGGCGATCTCCCTCCAGCCCCGAGTCATGTAGACCTCGCCCGGGGCGACGACCGCGACCTCTGCCTCGGTCGCGAGGGTGCTACAGCCGGCGTGCTGTAGCCAGAGCTCCAGGGGCTCCCCCTGCGGGATGATGGAGGCGAAGAAGGGAGGAAGGCGGATCCAAGACTGAAGAGGAATGGCGACGTGGAGCACGAACTCTTGGAAGGAGCCCTCAGTGTGGACCCCAGGAGGGACGACCAACACCTTCGTGACCCGGCGTCGCCGATGGCGGCGCCGCCCGTGGCAGTCAGCATCAACTCCTTCGGGGCCCTCGACATGGGCGTACAATGGAAGCAGGAACCCCGGCGGCGCCCGCTCGCCCCAAGGCCTCGGCACCACCTAAAGGGCCCCCTCGTCCGGGCCATGGGGGATGGGCCGTTTCTTCAGCGGGAGTGGGTCTGGCCCCTCTCGGGGAGCCTTTCCCTTCTCTGCCGTCGAGAACCGGCAGATCGGAGCCATCGCGACAAGACGGAGCAAGGATCGGGAAGAAGGAGAAGCAAGGAGGGATGGACTAGAAGGGCACGCGCCGTTCTGTACTTATGGCCGGCGAAGGCCAACCGCCGACCTCCACGGTCGCAGGTAATCATGACCTGTTTTTGCATGCAGGGACTTGTCCCATCCGTGCAGTTGCCGATGCGTCATGGGGAAGTGGAGGCGCCCACGTCCAGTCAACCGCCACGCGGCGCCCAAGGCCGCAGGCTGTTAGGGCCCTCGGCGCTTCGCTCTTGCCCTTCTGCCTCCTTGCACGGCCAAGTCCGGGTGCACCTTGGGCTCGGGGGCTACTGTCGGCGTTCTGGGAACGGGGTCCCCAAACTTGCCTGCCTGCGGCCTGCGGCGTGGCTCAAAGGGGGGCCCAGCACGGCCCATCTTCACCAACACAAACCCAAGACCCTCGCGAGGGGCCAAGCCTCGCGGGGCGGACGACGCGGAGCTTCCTCAGGCACGGCCTCGTCAGGCTGGCTCACGAGGAGGCGGAGAGATCACGGCAGGGTACCTCACGAGGTGCCCGTGACGCAAGCCATGATGACTCAGGGCGCCAGGCGGGTGCCAGCCCACGCAGCGTCCTCCTTTCCTCTTTGGTGCAAAGGGGGCAAGCGCAGGCGCGGAGTACCGAGACATCATGCAAAGGTTGCCACTTCGGTGCAACGAGACCAAGACCAGGAGGACTACAAGACGGAGGTCACCGTGGAGCCCAAGACGGCGTCATCACCAGAGCTTTGCGCAGGCGAAGACTACTTTTGTCAGGATAGCTGATACCAGCTGTCCACCATCAAATTAGCCCGCCATTGTTGGCTCCCTTCCCGCTCGATATTTGGGAAGAGGACCAGGGCCTCTATAAATAGGACCAGCCACCCACATAGCAAAGGGGGCAGAGGGGGTTCGGTCGGTTTTCGCTGGAGGCAGAGAGAGAGAGAGAAGGTGACTGAAATCCACCGAGCAGTTCATCGCCCCAGCCAAGAACAGACCCTCGCGAGGCTGTTCTTCCTTGTATTGTTCACCATCATCAGCCCAAGAGGCAATCCACCACACCACACACTGGAGTAGGGTATTACACCACAACGGTGGCCCGAACCAGTATAAACCCTGTGTCTCTTGTGTTGTTCTTTCCGTAGTTTTAGATCCTAGCATGGCGGAGGGGTGCAGGTAGGTAGGAGGCGAAATCTCCGCGCGCACCCCAGTGTTCGAACCTCAAGGGTCTGCCGGAACCCGAAATCCGACAAAACACTTAACCATTCTGATTCTTAAACAGTTTATAGTTTGCATCAAAGGATTCATCCATAATAATTGGGTTAGCACAAGTGAAGCCAGATAAGGTAGATGGATCTATTAAAGGTCCATTTGCAGCAACCCGTGTGGTTTTGGCGTACTGCTCAGGCTTCCAGTAAGAACCATCAACATTCATTTTCCTCTCGAACCCAACACCTTCTTTCCTAGGGTTTCGGTTCAGAATCTGTTTCTTGAGGACATCACATAGTGTCTGATGCCCTTTGAGACTCTTGTACATTCCTGTCTCAAGCAATGTCTTCAACCTAGCATTCTCATCAGCAATAGTAGTGGTATCCTCAGAAGAGGGGTTAGTTACCACATCAGTAGTTGAAGATATTGCAATTGCAGTAGCAGTAGTACATCCAGCAACAGAAGTAGTGTTATCACGCTCAAGGCATTTTAGACATGGTGGTTCAAATCCTTCCTCAGCAGGACTGATCTGTTGAGCGCGAAGTGACTCATTCTCTTTTTGAAGATCTTCATGAGCCGCTCTCAAGTTCTCAAGTTCTTGCTTCCTTTGAAGATAATCGTAGAAGAGCTTTTCATGACTAGTTGAGAGCGTTTGATGATGACTTTCAAGTTCTTCGTACTTAACATGAAGATTTTTAATGTCTTTAATTAAGGACTGAGTCGAGTCATTTCCGCGTCCAACAGGTCATCGCTTTTGTCTAACAGTTTTTGAATATGTTCCATAGCAGTCTATTGCTGTGTTGCAATTTTAGCAAGTGTTTTGTAGCTAGGTTTTGATTTACATTCAGAGTCATGTTCACTGGATGTTTGATAGTGAGCATCGCATGAGTTTACCTTGGCACCACGTGCCATGAAGCAGTAGGTGGGTGCAGAGTCATCTTTGTTAGCATCAGCATTGGTGAAGAGGCCATCGTCTTCAATGTTGAAGATGGACTTGGCGATGTACGCTGAAGCTAAAGCCAGGCTTGCCACGCCTGAGTCAGATTCCTCTTCAGACTCCATCTCCACCTCCTCAGATGCAGACTCCTCCTCTGAATCCATTTCCTTGCCAACAAATGCACGACCCTTGCTAGATGAGCTCTTCTTGTGTGATGAAGACTTTGACGAAGACTTAGAGGATTTCTTCTTCTTGTCATCAGAATTATATTCCTTGCTCTTCTTCTTGTTGTTCTCATTGTCCCATTGAGGACATTCAGAGATGTAGTGACCAAGTTTCTTGCACTTGTGACATGTTCTCTTCTTGTAGTCATGGGAGGAAGCTTCATCATTTCTTGAGCTGGATCTTGAAGAATGTCTGGAGACTTTCTTCCTAGTGAACCTTTGGAACTTCTTTACAAGCATGGCAAGCTCCTTTCCAATGTCTTCAGGATCCTTAGAACCGTAGTCAGATTCTTCTTCAGATGAGGAAACGGCCTTTGCATTCAAGGCGCGAGCTCGGCCATAGTTGGGACCATATATATCTCTTTTCTCAGATAGCTGGAACTCATGTGTGTTGAGCCTCTCAAGTATGTCAGACGGATCGAGAGTCTTGAAGTCAGAGCATTCTTGAATCATCAGGGCCAGGGTGTCAAATGAGCCGTCGAGTGATCTCAAAAGTGTCTTGACGATTTCATGCTTGGTGATTTCAGCGGCGCCGAGTGCATGAAGCTCATTTGTGATATCAGTGAGGCAATCAAACGTTAGCTGAACATTCTCATTGTCATTTCTCTTGAAGCGGTTGAAGAGATTGCGAAGAACACAGATCCTTGAGTCTCTCTGGGTTGAGACGCCTTCATTGACCTTGGAGAGCCAGTCCCAGACTAGCTTTGCAGTTTCCAGAGCACTCACACGACCATATTATCCTTTGGTCAGATGACCACAGATGATGTTCTTGGCAGTAGAATCCATTTGAATGAACTTCTTGACATCATCTGCGGTGACGCCTTCACCGGCCTTGGGAACGCCATTCTTGACGACATACTAGAGGTCGACATCAATGGCTTCAAGATGCATGCGCATATTATTCTTCCAGTAAGGGTAATCAGTGCCATCGAAGACAGGGCACGCAACAGAGACTTTGATTATCCCTGTAGTTGACATAGCTAAACTCCAGGTGGTTAAACTGAATCACACAGAACAAGGGAGCACCTTGCTCTGATACCAATTGAAAGTGCTAGTTATCGACTAGAGGGGGGGTGAATGGGCGATTTTTATGAAAGTATTCAAAACACGGGGGCTTTGAAGACAAACAGTAGAAATGAACCTATTGATATGCAGCGGAAGGTAGACTACACTAGAGAAGCCATAGTCAAGTAAGCAATGAAGTGAAAGCACAAAGACTATCAGTAGCTAGGTAGTATGTATGTGGATGGAAGAAAGTATGAAACCAATCAACAACAGTCTTCACACAGTGAAGTCAATAATATCATGCAAGCAGGCAATGACTTCATGAAGACAAACTATAAGTAAAAGAGAGAGGTAAGGATAGAACCAGTTGCTTGGTGAGGGTAGGTATTTGTTTGACTAGTTCCAGTTGCTGTGACAACTGTACGTCTGGTTAAGGAGGCTGAGATTCAACTCAGAAGACCGCGTCTTCACCTTATTCCCCTTGAGCTAAGGACACACAGTCTTCGCCCAATCACTCTGGTAAGTCTTCAAGGTAGACTTCCAAACCTTCACAAGACTTCGTTACCAGCGATCCACAATGACTCTTGGATGCTCAGAACGCGACACCTAACCGGCTGGAGGATTCATAGTCCTCAAGTGTAATAAGTCTTCAGATCATGCAGATAGAAATACTTCAGTGATGCCTAATACTCTTTGGCTCTGGGTGTTTAGGGCTTTGTCCTCGCAAGGATTTCTCTCTCAAAGGCTTCGAGGTGGGCTGCTCTCAAACGACAAAAGCCGTGCACTAACTTTGAGCAGCCACCAATTTATGGTGTAGGGGTGGGCTATTTATAGCCACTAGGCAACCCGACCTGATTTGTCCAAAATGACCCTGGGTCACTAAGGAACTGACACGTGTTCCAATGGTCAGATTTCAAACACACGCGACAGCTTAACTTAGGCTACAAGTAAAGCTCACTCATACAGCTCTGGATAAGATTTGCTCTCATTGTTCGCTCGAAGACTTAGGATTTGGTTGAGCATCACTTCAGTCACTCTGACTTTGTTCACTTGGACCCCACTTAACAGTACGGTGGTTCCTATGACTCAACAAAGAAGAAAGGAAACTACGAAACAACTATGTCTTCGCGATCCATAGTCTTCATTCGATGTCTTCTCATGTCATAGTCTTCAATGTGAAACTCTTCACAAACCACCATTGTCTTCAATGTCTTCACACATTTTTAGGGGTCATCTCCGGTAGGTAAACTGAATCAATGAGGGATTACTACCTGTGTTATCCTGCAATTCTCACAAACACGTTAGTCCCTTAACCAGATTTGTCGTCAATACTCCAAAACCAACTAGGGGTGGCACTAGATGCACTTACACTAGGACTCCACTTGTAATAGAGTAGTCCTAGTCCTACTAGGACTCCACATGTAACCCGCCCCTCCAATTTATATAAGGAGGGCCAGGGCACCCCAAGAGGGACAAGTTACACAAATTTAGATAGACAAGTCAATAGCTCTCAAGATAGATGTAGCAAAAGAGCATGCTTGTAATCGTGAGCACCATGATCAATATCAATGAAGCAGGATGTAGGCTTTTACCTCCATCATGAGGGGTCGAACCTGGGTAAAAACCTCGCGTCTCTCGTCCCACTCAACCCCTCTCAAGCTACCACATAGATGTGTTGGCCTCACGACTAAGTCCTTTTCACGAGGACATCTGCCGTGACAAATCCACGACAGTTGGCGCCCACCGTGGGGCTCACGCATGGTGATGTTGAGTTTTTGGAGGGATCTCTCCTAGGGGTCGAGAAGTTTGTAATTTTCCAGATGAGCCGGTTTGGAAGGGTTACATCAACTTCAAGGTCACCCATCCAGATTTGAGATCTATGAGATTTAAGGTTCTAGAAAAATTAGAGTTACAACTTGTCTACCGCCCTCGCCCGACGGTCTGTCGAAACCAATAGGGAATTTATCCGCGTACGACTTTTCTCGGCAGATTGTACGCAACATCTAGCAATCAAGCTGTCAAATCAATTGTACGCAACATCTAGCAATCAAGCTGTCAAATCACTACGTCGCTAAGACCGTTAACTTCCGTTGGAATCTGATCGGACACATTACAAGTCCCGGAGCATCAACTCATAGTTGCTGGTGCTTTTTTCCTTCAATGTACAGCAATCCGAAGCCAAATCAAGGTTTGGAACACCGCCTGCAAGAGGTCGAGACCGACAGGAGTTCTGTACGCGTACAAGTCACCGAGACCGACTAGTTTTTGCTGCCGATTCAACTCGTGCAACAGGATAAGGATAACTGCTTGACCTAGTACATGATGGAAAAGTAAAAACCTGATCGATTCCCATGCCTCCTCCACATGAGGCGGCTCAAGTGTTCACGTGAAAGCCCTTAACTAAGGGCGTGTTTGGTTGCCGTGCGCTACAGTACCCCCATTGCATACACTTCTCCACCCAACCTGGCTATGCAAATGCAGCCTCAAATGCACCATATGCATGTTGTTTGGTTGCCTGCATGCCCTCTTGCCTGCATGGGCAGAACCACAATGTCTGGTGTTTGGTTGCCTGCATGTTAGTGGACAAACCCAAGGCATGGTGTTTGGTTGTATGCAGCGCCTGGTGTGTGGTAACCTCTTTGGCTAGTTGGTGAGGTTACCAGCACACTTCGGCACAACCAGTAGCACGCATCATAAGCAGAGCAGAGTATAAACAGAGGATCAACTACTTAAGAGCATATTTCAGATAAGCAGTACCACACTTCATAACAGTTCTAGGCATAAAACATAAACATAAACAGTTCAAAGCAGACTCGATAGTACTTAGAGAGGCCCCGGCTTACTCCTTGGCGGCGAAGGCTTCGTCGTGCTTCCCGCACTTGTTGATGACCTCAATGCCATCGTCGTCGAAGATGATGACCTTGAGGGTGTCGGGAGTGAGGAGCTTGAACTTCACCATGTAGCCGATCTTGATCTGATGAACGGCTGCGTAGGTGGCCCAACCTTGATCCAGGGTCACCCTGCCATTCATCATCTTCACCGTCACCTTCCAGGAGCAACCGGTGTTGTTCCTGAGCTTGAACTCCATCGGCACCGCGACGAAGTGCTTGGTGAAGTATAGGGGCATGGGGATGCACTCAAGCTTCGGTGTAAGGATGACCTTGCAGAAGTGACTCGGGCCATCCTCCTGATGGTAGTGGCTGTAGTTCCGGCGCTTGTTGCTGGGGGGCTCCTCCATGCCCTCATCGTCGCCACCCTCAGGCGTATTTGGGTCTTCCTCGGCGGTGGGCGGCAGCACAACCTCGTCGGGCATTGGGTGAAGGGGCTACTTGCCCTTGTTGTCAACCTCCGTGCCCATCTCATTGCTCTCCTCGATCTGCACACAATTCATGGAGTCAAGCACAACACAGAGTTCATGTCTAATTGAAGAGCATGTAGTTAAAACAGCATGACTGTCACTCTTCTCCTCCTCTCCACCCCCTATATTTACTCACCCTGCCCATCACTATTTACCCACCCCCTCTCTTCTCTCACTGTCAACCTTCCTCCTCCCCATCGCCATGAGCTCTAGCTCCAGCTCCAAAGCCAACCCCTTCCCTTGGGGTATTGGCTGGAGGGCCTTCTTCCTCGGGTGATCGGCTTGTGACCGCACCAAGTTCGAGAACACCATGGAGGTGTGCTCGAACTTCGGCTCCATGCATGACATGTAGAACGAATCTAATGAAGTGCTCATGAAGGCTAGTAAAGAAGAGTTGAGACACTGATGTCGGCGTTCTGGGAACGGGGGTCCCCAGACTTGCCTGCCTACGGCCCGTGTCGTGGCTAAGGCAGCAGGGCGTACGACCCATCTTCATCAACAAGGCACCCAAGACCCTCGCGAGGGGCCAAGCCTCGCGAGGCGGATGACACAAGACCTCCTATGGAGTGGCCTAGTCGGGCAGGCTCACGAGGAGCGGAGATATCAAGGCGAGGCAAAGCTCACGAGGCTCTCATGACGTGAGCCATGACGATCGGCACCAGGCGGGCGCCAGCGTGCGCAGCATCCTTGTTTCCTCTTTGGTGCTAAGGAGGCCTGCGCAGGCAAGGAGTACCGAGGCATCAGGTAAAGGTTTCCATATCAGTGCAACAAGACCAGGACCAGAAGGATGGCAAGACGAAGGTCATCGTGGATCCCAAGATGGCGTCACCACCAGAGCCTTTCACAGGCGGAGACCACCTTTGTCAGGATAGCTTGTACTAGCTGTCCCCCTTCAAATTTGCCTGCCGTTGTTGGCTCCCTTCCCGCTCAATATTTGGGAAGAGGACCAGGGCCTTTATAAATAGGACTAGCCACCACCATAAGCAGGGGAGAGCTAGAAGATCATCCCCACACACACAAGTTAGCCAAGCACAAGAACACCTCAACCTCAGGAGGTTGTTCTTCCCATTGTATTGTTCATCATCAGCCCAAGAGGCAATCCACCACCACCACACTGGAGTAGGGTATTACACCACAACGGTGGCCAAAACCAGTATAAATCTTGTGTCTTTCTATGTTGCGAGTTTGTCGAGTTCGTCCACGAGATCTTAGCGAGCTAGGGCGTAGGTCGGTGGGAGGAAAAGACTTCGCGCGCACCCCAGTGCTCGAACCTTAAGGGTTTGCCGGAACCCCACATCCGACATTTGGCGCGCCAGGTAGGGGTGCGCCATAGCTTCCCTTCCATCAGTTCGTCGCTCCGTTGCTCCATCGTCTCCATGGCGGACGCTCGTCGTGCTCGAGCTGAGCGTCGGGCTGCCCTCATCGCCCGCGTTACTCAGACGGCCCCCATCGGCAGGCCACCTCATCATTCTCCGTCTCCCATATCAACGCTGCCACCGGCCTGGTGCGGAACGAGCAGCAAGCATCTTCGCTGCATCCTTCGGTACGGCAGGACGGTGGCGCCGCCACTCCATTGCTGACCCTGGTCGGCTCTTCGTCCCATGCACGCCACGCTCCCATGGAGGCACGAGCCGCACTCCTCGCCGCAAACGAACTCCTGCGCTACCGCCCAGTCGACGACCTCTACGAGGAGTGGCTCGACCGTGTCGCCGAGCTCGTCCGCGCCGCAGGGGGCTCCCCGGCGCTATCCGTCTCTCTACCTCACCCTCAGCCGGCCACGGGCGACGAGGCCTGAGGCGTGCCTCCACCACCCCAGCCCAAGGACGGCACCAAGGCACGTGGCCCTGCGGTGTGATCCACCATGCCCGGTGCCCACGCGCGGAGAGAGAAGCTGCCAAGAAATCCCTCGGCCGTGTGGAGCTGCACCCGCGCTCCCCGCACCTCCTCGTCAAGACCATGCGCCGCCTGAAGCGGCGCCGCGCGGACCTCATCAAGACCAAGCTCCACCTCTGAAGTGGGCCCCAATAACTACGGCCGGCTGCCACGCCTTCACCCTCGAGTTGCGCAGCGTCGCCTGGCCAGGCAAGTTCAAGCCGGATCTACCTCCTCGCTATGACGGCACCGCCGACACCACGGAGTTCCTGCAGCTCTACGAGCTGAGCATCGAAGTAGCCAACGGCGATGAGAAAATCATGGCAAACTGGTTTCCCATGGCTCTCAAGGACGGGGCCCGCTCCTGGCTCCTGAACCTGCAACACAGCTCGATCTCCTCCTGGGATGAGATGCGCGACCGCTTCGTCGCCAACTTCCAGGGCACTCGTGACCGCCCGCCGGCCGCGGGCGACCTGCGCCGTATCAAGCAACAACCAGGGGAGACCCTCCAGAAGTACATCCAACGCTTCAACAACACCCGCCTCAAAATCCCCAAGGTCACGGATGAGGCCATCATCTCCGCGTTCTCCGACGGCGTCCGTGACATCAAGATGAAGGAAGAGCTCACTATCCACGAGGAGCTCTGCACATCTCAGGAGCTGTTCAACCTAGCGACCAAGTGCGCAAGAGCTGAGCAAGGGAGACTCTCTCTCCTTGAGCTGCCAGTCGCGGGCACAGAGGAGAAGAAAGCCAAGGCCAAGGACATGAAGCGCAAGGAAGCAGCGGTGCTAGCGGCGGAGCCCGACACCAAACGAGGCAGAGATCAGCCCGAGTCATCCAAGAATAGCCGACCGTTCTACGCCTCCCACAACCTGAACACCCACAACACCAGCGACTACCAAGAGCTCAGAGCCATACGAGAAGGACGCTACGGTCGATGCCTCGAGCGCAGCGACCGGGGCTATGACCGCGGAGGAGGATGTGGAGGCGGACACTGGGATGACCGTGGCCCGCGCCAGGAATGGCGCGACAGGCCTCGTGAGGACCGCTGGCAAGACCATCCTTGCGAGGGGGCCTGGAGGGACCAGCCTCGAGAGGATCACCCCCAAAGCAACGCCGGTCTTCCCCCGCTGCCGCCACCAAGAAGGAACAACGATCATCATGAGGACGAGGGGGCTGGGGGCTTCCAGGAGCCGCGTGCAATCGCCTGCATCTTGGGCGGCGCCCAGGCCCCAACCTCTTAGCGCATCTTCAAACGGTTGGCTCGCGAGGTGAACGCGATGCTCCCCAAACTTGAGGCCGCGCGCCCGCTCAGGTGGTCCCAGTGCGCCATCACTTTCAACTCGACAGATCAGCTCAAGTGCGCGGCCACCGCCGGCGTCCTCCCGATGTTGTGTTCCCTAGTCATCAGCAATGTGTAGGTTACCAAGACCCTCATTGACGGTGGTGCAGGGCTCAACGTCCTGTCCGTCGACACATTTGACAACCTCCAAGTGCCATATGAGCAGCTCTAGCCTACCAAACCTTTCTCAGGAGTGACCGATGGCTCCACCACACCGATAGGGCAGGTTCGCCTACCTGTCACCTTCGGCACACGCGACACCTACCGCACCGAGCTCATCAATTTCGATGTCGCCCACATCCACTTGTTGTACAATGCCATCCTCGGGTATCTAGCCCTGGCCAAGTTCATGGCGGTCACCCACCATGGCTACAACGTCCTCAAGATGCCTAGAAGCGGCGGGGTCATCATGGTCCCATGTAAAGAAAGGGATGTGGTGTGCTCCCTCAAGTGCGCCTTCCAAGCTGCAGCAATCGACGACCCCGACAGCAGAAGTGAGGGCCCTCCGAAGGCCATCCCCAAGAAGAGGCAACTGCGCCGCGCAGGACCTCAGGAGGATGACGTCGCGGCAGGAGCCTCGGCAGGATCAACGTCCGTCCCAGGGGCGCCTCCCTCCATCGCATAGGAAGGCGCGCCCAGTAACCTCCTTGGGCAGGGCTCGGGGGCTCTCTTCTGGAGGGCCTCAGGCCTTGCCCACCTCACGAGGGAGGCGCTTGGGCACCACTTGGAGGCATGCTACGCGACATGTTTTCCTCAGGAGAACATAGGGCAAGGGGTGCCCACCACTCAGGAGTTCATCGCCAAGACCACACAGGAACTGCAAGACGCAAGAGCCATGTGCGGCGACAGCCGCTCACAGAGCGCAGCTCACCACCCAGGCGAGGGTGCTGAGCTGCGCGTCTGCATAGACATCCTAGGGCTCAACAGGGCCGCGTCTCAGGAGCGCTTATGGCCTTCACGTGTGGGCCGTTGCAAGGGCCCGCCACACAGCAACGTTCGCATGCCCCTCGGCTTGCCGAGCGTGGCGTCGGCCTATCAGCGCAACATGCGGCGTGACCTGGCGGCTCAAGAGGCCAGGTACCGCGCCATCTTGGAGGAAACGGAGACGGTCTTCGGGGAGCCTCCTGAGCCCCCAGAGCCTCCCGAGGCTCAGGTCTCCAGTGGCTCATGAGGTCCTTTCTTCGACGCATGCCTTCAGTTGCACCAACTCTGCTTCGCCTACAGAACCAGGTGACACCTTCCAAGCTCGTTTTCTCATTATTCCCAGGCCGCGTGGGTCCGTCCCTGCGGCATGTATCCCTTTTTCTCATGTCTTTAGCTTGCCTTGCTGGGGGCGCCCTTCGGGATGCATCATCCCCAAGCCGCTCGGGCCGGACCCAGTGGCATGTATCTTCCTGCATTTACCCAAGCTGATTTGCCTTCCCTGCTTAAACTGCCTACGGTTATCGCCTGCTCGATTACCACCCGCCGTGGATACATTCACCCCATGAAATTTGCTTGCGCGTTAAAAGGGGGGCTCCTGAGCATCGCGACTCAGGAGCTCTTACTGGATCTCCAGCCTTCACCCCCTGGCATTGACCATGACATCGCGACCTGGCACACCAGCGGCGGCTGAGCTCACTCGAGGGCCGGGACCTGAGGACGTTGAGTGCTTGCACCTAACTGCCTTGCAGGAACACACAGTCACCAATACTCAAGACCAGGCGCAACCCGCCTTGAGGTAGGGCCTTGTGAGTCCCGCGCTGGCTCACGAGTGCCCAGATACACCTCGCAGCCCTGCCGTGCAAGCCACGTGTCAGGGCGGGGTTGTACACGCCCCGGGGGCTCCTCCCGGAGGGGGGCCCCATCCCACACACAAGTGGAAGCACCATGCTCCGCGCTGGGCGTCGACACTGCCGAGGAGCGGCTATGCCCGTACACAAGCGAAAGCACTATGCTCTGCGCTGGTAAACAATTGAGGGCGGCCCCACGTTCGTACCAACCTCAGGGAGCCTAGAGCTCAGCATCCGGCCTTACCGCAACGCCTCCCCTCGGGAGAGCCGCGCGAGGGGGCTTGGCACGGGGGCTGCGCTCGAGCCACACCCAAGCGCACGCCACCCAACCAGGTCTCCCGGACCTGGGGGTCACGCGCCCCTCCCGAGGCCTCGGCGAGGGCAGGTATGGAAATTGTTTGCGCGTCAAGGGGTACTCCTGAGCATCGTGACTCAGGAGCCTAACTGGTCACATAGCCCCTCACTCCTTGGTCCATCCTGGTCTCCGGTCAGCCCAATGGCGGTTGAGGTATGCGCGGGGCCGGGCCCTGCCGACGTAGAACATCAGTCTATCCTCGTGAACTCTCCCTATAAGCTGTTTGCGCGTCAAGGGGGACTCCTGAGTATCGCGACTCAGGAGCCTAACTGGTCACGTAGCCCCTCACTCCTTGGTCCATCCTGGTCTCCGGTCGGCCCAATGGCGGTTGAGGTATGCGCGGGGCCGGGCTCTGCCGACGCAGAATGCAAAGCAAATAGGAAGGAAAACGCAAAATCTTGAAGCAAATATTACAAACACATTGTCCTCACACATTGTCTTCACGATATCAAATGAAAAAGTCTAAACGCCTCCCCAAGGCCTAATGCATGTTGCAGGAACGAAACAGGAGGGTAGCCGCAGGTCACCCCCGGACGCTGCCATCACCTGCAGAAGTAGCTACCACGTGAGCGAAGTTGTCTTCGCCTTCACCACCAGCCGCAGGATCGGCGACATCACCAGACAGAGGAGCGGAGACAAAGCCGCGGAACTTTTTCAGCAAGGCCTCCACCTGACCGTGCACGGCTGCGGCGGTAGCCTCGTATTGGTCTTCAGCCACAGGCTCCAGCAGCCCGTCAAGGCAAGCGCTAGGGTCGCGAAGGTGCAGGTGGCTGAAGACGTGAGTCAATGCAGCTGAAGACAGAACGCGAGCTCCCGCCTCTGCCATAGGACCGACGCCATCAACGACTTCCTCGAGCGCCTACACCAAGAGAGGAAGCAGCCGGGCGGGGCCGTCCTCGTCGGCGGCCAGCGACTTCTCCAGGCCGTGCTCGTGGAGCGTCTTCAGTGCCTTGCGGGACCTCTTCTCGAGATCAGCAAAGGCCGCACGGTCTTCGGTCAGGACTCGCGCCTTGGCGTCGAGTTCGGCCTCCCTCGCCTTCGCCTCCCGCTCAACCGGTTGCGCTCGGCGGCCTGCGCCCACCCCAACTCCGCCAGCTCATCATCACAGTTCTTGACGGCGTCCTCCCGGGCCTTCATTTTCTCCTCCCTCACTTGGTGGCAGCGTGCTTCTTCGGCGTGCTTGGCGCGCAGGCCCTGCAGCTCGTCCTCCTGCACCTGGCAGCGGTCGCGGGCGGCCTCTGCATCTTTCAACGCCATCTCACGATCGGTTGTGGTGTTGGCGACACTCTGCTTCTCCTTCTCAGAAGCCGCAGTGGCCTGGCCCAGCGCTGCGCGAACCGCCAAGTCGGAATGGAGCCAGCTCCAGACGCCCAGCCACAAGGCGTGGGTCTGCGCCCAGGAGATCCGCCTGCATCCGGGTCATCTCCGAGAGAGCACATTCCAGAGTAGCAACAGGAATAGAAGAACCCGGGAGTGCAGGTGCAGAAGTGGGAGGAGGCGACATCGTCACCAGGGTCTGGGAGACCACGACTTCTGGAGCAGCTGGAACCTCATCGGCCGCACCAGGCGCCGGCACCTTCGAAGCTAGCAAGGCCATGGGGGCTGGTTCCACGTGGCAATGCTCCTCTTGGCCCCGCGAGGACGACCGGGCTGGGGAGATGCGGGCGCTGCTACCCCCTTTCTCTGAGGAAGGAGGCACGGACGCCGCATCCTCCTTCATCTTCTTCGCAGAAGACATCAGCCTGACCAACCAAGGGCCAGCATCAGGAAATGAAGAGTGCAAACAGGGACAAGGCGAAGCTTGAGACACTTACTGATCCACCGCGACATACTTCCGCTTAGAAAGCCTGAAGCCTGACAGCATCGGGGCGGAGGCGGCATCACGAGGCACCAACGATGACCTACCCCTCGTCGGGATGGGGGGTTGCTCCCTCTCCCTTTGGCGGACATCGGCCTCGGCATCGTCAGGGAGGGCACGGAGGTTCTTGGCCTTGCTCAGAGGGGAAGTCTCCCCCACCTCTTCCAGAATCTTCTCCGGGTCCACCTCCTCTTCCCCCTCCCCGTGGGGATCTTCAGAAGACACCTCCACCGGTTTCGGCGTCGCGGGGGTTCCCAGGAACGCCGGAGGCACCAACCCACGCACGTCAAAGGTCGGCCTGGAGGCGACGGATTCGTCCCAATCCCTACGTTGGAACAAGGGGACGAAGGCGCTTGGTGGGTACTCCTGGTTGTCCCTGACTATGAAGCCCATAACAGCGGCAAATTCATCGTCATGAAGGGCCCTCGGCCTCAGGCGGGTCTTGTTTCCCTCTTCTTCAAGCTCCCACAGGGGGCGTGCACGCGCCTAGAGTGGCGCTACTCGCAGTGTCAAGAACTCCCTCAGAAGCATGACCCCCATAACCTTTGCCGCCCTCGCGTTGCCTGGCTTCAGGTCGGTCACCATCTGCCCCAACACAGACGATGCCCGCTCATCAGCAAGCTCCGCCCTGGGCCACCCCCCGTGGAGAGAGGGCGCCACCGTAGGCAACGCCAGACGTGGATCGGCGCACTTGGCGTCCATCATGACCCATTTGGACCGAATGTTGTCGGCCCTCTTCCCAGTGCTTGAGATCGATTTGGCCTTGCCAGATGCGATGAAAGTTAGCGCATCCAGAGATGTGACCCTCGCTGACACAAAGGAAGAAGAAATGGCGCAGGAGCGCCACGGACGGCATCACGCCTAGGTACGCCTCATAGTAGTAGGCAAAGATGGACATGAGGAGGACAGAGTTGGGATGGAGATGCAACACCTACAGCCCGTAGTGGTCGAGGACCTCATAAAAGAAATCAGAGAAGGGAGGAACCAACCCGACGGTGACACTGCTCGAGAAGAAGGGGAAGAAGGTGCTTTCCTCGGGCTCCGGCACGTCGGAGGCAAGCCGGAGCTCGGTCTCCCCCACTCATTACTTCTGCCCGCCGTCAGTAGGCGCATAGAGGCGAGGCTCTTCTCCGTGACGAAGGGCACCTCAAGGGCCGGCTCATACCAAGCCGGCACTGAGGAAGCCTTGGCCTTGCGCGGCACCATGGATCACAGCTACGGGATGAGATTGGAGCGGATCTGGAGATAGCGGTGACAGAGAGCAAGGAAGGGGATTTGGAGGAAGGCGAGGAAGAAGCAATGAAGGCAAGTGCTGCCTGCGCCAGCCTTTTGTCAAGTCGTGCAGTTGCCGAGGCAGCATGGGGAAGCGGAGACGCCCACGTCCAATCAACCGCCACGCGTCAATCAAGGCCGCGGGCTTTTGGGGGCCCGCGGTGCTCCGTACTTGACCCCTGGCTTTGCCGCGAAGCCAAGCCCGAGTGGACCTTGGGCCCGAGGACTACTGTTGGCGTTCTAGGAATGGGGGTCCCCAGACTTGCCTGCTTGCGGCCCGCGGCGTGGCTAAGCCAGCAGGTTGTACGGCCCATCTTCATCAACAAGGCATCCAAGACCCTCGCGAGGGGCCAAGCCTCGTGAGGCGGACGACACAAGACCTCCTCTAGAGTGGCCTAGTCGGACAGGCTCACGAGGAGCAGAGATATCAAGGCGAGGCAAACCTCACAAGGCTCTCGTGACGTGAGCCATGACGATTGGCACCAGGCGGGCGCTAGGCGGGTGCTAGCGCGCGCAGCGTCCTTGTTTCCTCTTTGGTGCTAAGGAGGCCTGCGCAGGCAAGGAGTACTGAGGCATCAGGCAAAGGTTGCCATATCGGTGCAACAAGACCAGGATCAGAAGGACGGCAAGACGAAGGTCATCGTGGAGCCCAAGACGACGTCACCACCAGAGCCTTTCGCAGGCGGAGACCGCCTTTGTCAGGATAGCTTGTACTAGCTACCCCCCTTCAAATTTTCCCGTCGTTGTTGGCTCCCTTCCCGCTCAATATTTGGGAAGAGGACCAGGGCCTCTATAAATAGGACTAGCCACCACCATAGGCAGGGGAGAGCCAGAAGATTATCCCCACACACACAAGTTAGCCAAGCACAAGAACACCTCAACCTCAGGAGGCTGTTCTTCCCATTGTATTGTTCATCATCAGCCCAAGAGGCAATCCACCACCACCACACTGGAGTAGGGTATTACACCACAGTGGTGGCCCGAACCAGTATAAATCTTGTGTCTTTCTGTGTTGCGAGTTCGTCGAGTTCGTCCGCGAGATCTTAGCGAGCTAGGGCATAGATCGGTGGGAGGAAAAGACTTTGCGTGCACCCCAGTGCTCGAACCTTAAGGGTTTGCCAGAACCCCACATCCGACAGCTGATTCTTGACCCAGCAAAGGGTGTGACGGCAGTTGACATCATTCACTGGGCCATGAATCAGGCCGTCTCTGATGACACTAAATAGAGGAAGAAGTGGTGCAAGTACAAGACCTACTGGGATCCTAATGACCGTCGTGTCGTAGTGTACTGGGAGACGGCTATCGCGCCGCCGGCGGTCATTGGTGGGGAGCCTAAGGAGGAGGAAGAAGAAGTGGTGCAGATGCCAGCGAGGGCACTGGAGCCAGGCCGTCGTACCTGGCAGATCGACATCAACTCCGCAGAGGACGACGATGACGACCCGCTGGCCTGCACGGCGATGAAGAAGAAGATGAAGGCCAGCGGCTCGACTAGCTGCTCCGCATGCCGGTGACGGCCACCGCAGTCAGCCGGTGTCCGTTGTGTACCCCCTATACCCCAATCCCCCTTCTACATTCCGATCTTGCATCTATGAACTCGTATGAACTACTATGAACTAGTATGAACTACCTCTATGCTTATCTACCTCTATTCCCCATTCCCCTCCGCTGTGGGTCGAATCTATCACCGTGGATCGAATCTAGCGTGCATGTCGAAGAGAGAGAAGTGCCTACCGCCATTGCCGCTGGCCAACTGCTGATCCGCTAGCCGGTGATGGAGTCCGGTGGTCTTCTCCCTCTGCTCCGACCCACCACAGAATATGTAGGAACCAATATGAGCATCCATGTTCCGCTATTGGTTATTGACCGGAGATGTGTCTCGGTCATGTTTACATAGTTCTCGAACCCGTAGGGTCCGCACGCTTAACGTTCGATGACGATTCGTATTATGATTTATGTGTTTGGGTGACCGAAGATTGTTCGGAGTCCCGGATGAGATCACGGACATGACGAGGAGTCTCGAAATGGTCGAGAGGTAAAGGTTGATATATTGGACGATAGTATTTGGACACCCGAATGGTTTCGGAGTGTTTTGGGTATTTTTTGGAGTACCGGGAGGTTACTGGAACCCCCCGGGGGAAGTAATGGGCCACATGGGCCATAGGGGAGAGACAAGGCATCCCCCAAGGGGGTGGCACGTGCCCCCCCCATGGGGAGTCTGAATTGGACAAGGGGAGGGGGCGCGACCCCCTTTCCTTCTCCCTCTCCCTCTCCTTCCCCCTTTCCCCCTCCTATAGCAGGAAGGGGGGGTGAATAGGACTAGGAGTCCAAGTGGGTTTCCCCACTTGGCGCGGCCCCTAGGCCGGCCTCCTCCCCCTCTCCTCCTTTATATACGGGGGCAGGG
The DNA here is from genome assembly GCF_018294505.1 of Triticum aestivum. Lineage (NCBI taxonomy): Eukaryota > Viridiplantae > Streptophyta > Magnoliopsida > Poales > Poaceae > Triticum > Triticum aestivum. The sequence goes on along the minus strand of NC_057806.1, from coordinate 292,558,346 downwards.
GCCACCTCTAAGGCACTTCAATTGTAATTAGCCGTGTGCGCCCCCCCTCCACCGTTTACTCCTCCGGTCATATTGTCATAGTGCTTAGGCGAAGCCCTACGTGGATCACTTCACCATCACTGTCACCACACCGTCGTGTTGACGAAACTCTCCCTCGACACTTTGCTTGATCAAGAGTTCGAGGGACGTCATCGAGCTGAATGCGTGTTGAACTCGGAGGTGACATACGTTCGGTACTTGATCAGTGAATCGAGAGGACGTTCGACTACGTCAACCGCGTTAAACAAATGCTTCCGCTTTCGGTCTACGAGGGTACGTGGACACACTCTCCCCCTCTCATTATTATGCATCTCCTAGATAGATCTTGTGTGATCATAGGATTTTTTTTGAAATTGCTTGCTACGTTTGAGGGAGTCCTGGACTAAGGGGTCCTCGGGCGTCCGGCCTGTTATCTATGGGCCGGACTGATGGGCTGTGAAGATACGAAGACCGAAGACTACACCCGTCTCCGGATAGGACTCTCCTTGGCGTGGAAGGCAAGCTTGGAGAACAACTATGAAGATTCCATCTTATGTAACTGACTCTATGTAACCCTAGATCCCCCCGGTGTCTATATAAACCGGAGGGTGTAGTCTGAATAGGGGATACTCAATACCTTAGTCATACAGGCTAGACTTCTAGGGTTTAGCCATTACGATCTCGTGGTAGATCAACTCTTGTAATACTCATATTCATCAATATCAATCAAGCAGGACGTAGGGTATTACCTCCATCAAGAGGGCCCGAACCTGGGTAAAACATCATGTCCCCTGTCTCATGTTACCATCAACCGTAGACGCACAGTTCGGGACCCCCTACCCGAGATCCGCCGGTTTTGACACGACATTGGTGCTTTCATTGAGAGTTCGCTGTGCTATCACTGAAAGGTTTGATGGCTCCTTCAATCTTCAATAACGACGCTGTTTGCGGAGAAACTTTCCTCCCCAGACAGATCTTCGTGTTCGGCGGCTTCGCACTGCGGGCCAACTTGTTTGGCCATCTGGAGCAGATCGAAAGCTACGCGCCTGGCCATCAGGTCAGATTCGGGAGCTTGAACTACGTCGCGGACATCCGTGGAGACTTGATCTTCACTGGATTCGATACCACGGTAGCCGCTCCCGATCACCCTGATGATCATGACCTAAATCTGTCATCGGGCCGCATCCAGGAGATTGCTCCTATAACCGCTCTAGCCCTAGAGCCGGAGCAAGCTGCGTCATCCAAAGACGGGAGGATTAACCCCACCACGGAGGCTGCAGATTCCACGGTGTTGGAGCCACACATGGACCTGGTCTCACTCGATGCCTATGCCACCGGAACGCCGGACTCGTCTCTGGCTGTAGGTTTCGAACCACGTGAGCGCGCGGACGCTGAGCTTAATCGTTTATCGATCTTTGAATTCAACGCCACAGACATCTTCCAACACTCGCCTCTGGGCGACGTGCTAAAATTGTTAAAAAGTCTGTCCTTGGCGGAGGACTCTCAGACGCACTATATCCGGCTCAAACTAGGGGATGACGATGGAGAATTTTGCTTCCCACCCGCCACCCACTTCATGGCCACGGTCAAGGATTTGACCGACGAGCTTGATTACGACTCCGAAGACATCGACGGTATGGACGACGATGCCGGAGAAGAAGAGGCCCAGAACCCGCTGTTCACCGGACACTGGACGGCCACTTCCTCATATGACGTATACATGGTGGATGCACCAAAGGAAAACAACGGCGACGACAAGGAAGACCCAGTTGAGGATAAACCTTCCGAAATACAGTCCAAGCACCGGCGTCAGTGGCGCCGCTCTAAGTCACGCCGCAGTAAAGATAGCAACACCGGCACGGGAGAAGATGACACTTCGGAAGGTGCCGAAGATAATGAATACCCCATCGACACAACAAACGAACAAGATGAACGGGAAGGTGAGAAGGTTAGCCTTGTTAAACAGGCCACGCACAAAGATTCGGAGGACGATAGTTACCTTCCGCTCTCCGAGGATGAGGTGAGCCTCGGCACCGAGGATTTCATCGTGCTTGTGGAACCTCTTGAGCAGGAGCGCTTCAAGCGCCAGCTAATAGCCACTGCAAGGAGCCTGAAGAAGAAGCAGCAGCTTCAAGCTAACCAAGATCTGCTCAATGATAAATGGACTGATGTCCTAGCAGCCGAAGAATACAACCTCAAACGCCCAACCAAAAGCTACCCAAAGCGTAAATTGCTACCTCAGTTCGACGAGGAGGCACCAGAGTATATACCACCATCGTACAATGCGACTGACCGGCCATCGCGTGGCTGGGACAAAACGGCAACCCATGCCGAACACCAGCCCGCCCTGCCTCGTCACTCAGGCAAAGGTAAATTCACCCACGACCATACATACAACCTTCGGCAGAACCTAAACAATAAAGCAGGACCTACCAGATCAATCTACGAATTGCGAGGAGGCACCTCGACACGTGACAATGACCACCTATTTGGACGTGACAAACCTAGTCATACATAGGCCGAACACCATAGACGGACTTCATCAGAGCTGTGTCACGATACGGCCCGATACAGAGGCCCCGCACACCCTCATTGCTTCACTGATGAGGTCCTGGATCACGAATTCCCCGAAGGTTTCAAGCCCATGAACATAGAATCATACGATGGGACCACGGACCCCGTGGTGTGGATCAAAGACTTCATTCTCCACATCCACATGGCATGCGGAGATGACCTCCACGCTGTCAAATACCTCCCTCTCAAACTCAAGGGGCCCGCTCGGCATTGGCTAAATAGTCTGCTTGACAATTCCATTGGCAGTTGGGAGGACTTGGAAGAGGCTTTCCTCGATAACTTCCAAGGTACATATGTTCAACCTCCGGACGCTGATGACTTAAGCCATATAGTCCAGCAGCCCGGAGAGTCCGCCAGGAAATTCCGGACAAGTTTCCTAACTAAAAAGAACCAAATCGTTGACTATCCGGACGCTGAAGCTCTAGCAGCTTTCAAACATAGTATCCGCGATGAATGGCTCGATCGCCACCTCGGCCAAGAAAAACCAAAATCCATGGCGGCCCTCACGGCACTAATGACCCGCTTTTGTGCGGGCGAGGACAGTTGGTTGGCCCATAGAAAAAACAATGCAAGCAACGCCAGCACCCCTGAAGTTAAAAATAACAAAGACAAGTCTCGACACAATAGATACAAGCGCCGAAATAGCGGTGACAACACCGAAGATACAGCGGTCAACGCCGGATTCAGTGGCTCTAAGTTCGGTCAGCGGAAGAAGCCTTTTCAAAAGAACAATTCGGGCCCATCCAGCTTGGACAGCATACTTGATCGTCCATGCCAGATTCATGGCACCCCAGACAAGCCTCCTAATCATACAAATAGAGAGTGCTGGGTTTTCAAATAGGCCGGCAAATTAAATGCCGAGAACAGGGAAAAAGGATCGAAAAGCGAGGACGACGACGAAGAGCCACGGCCGCTGAACACAGGGGGACAGAAGAAGTTTCCCCCTCAGGTCAACACGGTGAACATGATATATGCCACCCACATCCCCAATAGGGAGCTCAACCATGCGCTTAGGGACGTCTACGCGATAGAGCCAGTCGACCCAAAATTCAATCCATGGTCGTCGTGCCCGATCACTTTTGATCGCCGGGACCACCTGACCAGTATCCGTCACGGGGGCTCAGCCGCACTAGTCTTGTACCCAATAATTGATGGGTTTCACCTCACTCGCGTCCTTATGGACGGTGGTAGCAGCCTCAATCTGCTCTATCATGATACAATGCGGAAAATGGGCATTAACCCATCAAGGATCAAGCCTACAAGGACTACCTTTAAAGGAGTTATACCAGGTGTAGAGGCCCGCTGTACGGGCTCAATCACATTAGAGGTTGTCTTCGGATCTCCTGACAACTTCCGAAGCGAGGAGTTAATCTTTGATATCGTCCCATTCCGCAGCAGCTATCATGCACTGCTCGGACGATCTTATCTCAAGCTCAAGATGCTCGCTCCACAAGGCCTCATAACAGCCAATGGCAATACAAAATGCTCTCTCCTTTCAAAAGAGCACATAGCTGCCCTAGTAGTAGAAGTACAAAGCAGCCTTCTCAAGCAGACCCTTCATTCGGCTGACGAGCCCACGAACATCCTTAAGAGGGTCCGAACTACTCTGCAGTAGGAGAACCCGGCACGTCAGGAGCTCGACTAAGCAATCCGGCCTCCGTCTCAGTCCTGATCAAGTGGTGGCATTCGTGCCGCGCGTACATAACTACGCACTTAAAATTCCATGGGCATTGACGAAGGCACAGATAACTTGTGATCCATGGCACGGCTCATCCGACATTGGATACACACATACTTTCACTTTTACTTGTTTTCCTTTTAGGTCTCAATCCCATAGGCCCCGTCGGGGGGTCGGGTCATCGGTTCTCTTGTAGGATAAATACACCAAGACGGCGAGAAGAGCGGACATATGGGGAACTTTTTAGGTGATTCCGTTAACAATAACTTTACCTGTTTTCCAGGACCCATATACAGCTCCCCTTGGTTTCGGCATGTTAAATAGCATGCTACTTATTGCACTATTTGTATAATTGCGCCTTGACGTATTAATTACACTACAATGAAAACAGTTTGTAGCTAGAGCTTTAGGACCCCAACTTTTCACCTTTACGTCTTTTCTATTTTCTTTCTCTCTTTTCTTTTTCAGATTCCCTGTGGATAACCCCATCAGGAAGCACCCGTACACTTTGGTATGTTTGACGTTTGCCAGGGGCTTTATAGCACCTTACACTACAGCAACAAAAGTCCAAACACTTCCTATAAGTATAGTTCGGCACCCCGAATTTAGCATTATATGCATTGGCTCCGAATCATGTCTTTGGTCAATAGTTGGGTTGTCCGGCTCCTGTGCTGGCTACCCTACGTTCCGCTACATCGGCTAGGGTAGTAAAGAGAGAACTACTGCGATTGTGTCCTGGTCTAAACCGGATGAGCACCTCAGTAGAGAAAGCCGAAAACTGACTGTCATGATGCGGTGAGAGCTGGTCAGCTGTTTGGAGGTCTCAAATCGTTGGAGATTTTTCCGCATTTCATGAAGGATCGGTACTTCCCGATCAGACGCTGACAGCACTCTGGTTCGTATACCAGGGGCTGCGCCTATGTTTTATTATATGGTCTTTTACATTTGTGTCCCTAACTCGAACCCACTACTCAGATTTGCTCCTAATTTCAAAGCCTGCTCAAATTTGCCCCTACGCCATCAAGTCTCCTTATAGAATGCCCCTCTGGGCGTTTGTTGGACATTTTGCCCCTGAAAAAAAATAAGACATAAATTTAAAAATAAGAGAGAGAGTGCATGCTAGCTTTTTGGCCTAGAAAAGCCCAGCCAGCCCAGCCCACTGGCTGGTCATCTTCTTCGTCTTCAGAGGCTAAGGGCGTGTCCAGTCACCCATTCACCCGAGCGCCGCCGTTAGTGTGGCCAACGACGGCAAGAAGCCGGCCCGTCGTGTCTGCAAGGCCCGCCGTAGAATAGAGCATCACCACACCGTAGATCTGGACCTCGGGTGCCTTGCAACTACGCAACGGACGAGATCACCGCCACCTCTGCCCACTGGCCGCTGTCTTTGATTTGCTGTCGGACGAGGTCCCTCGGTGCTCCCTTATCATACAGGAGATCCATACGGTGTTGCGAAACTTCCGGACACCGACAAGCTCTTCTTTGTCTAGCCGCCTCCCCACGACACCTTGCTTCGGCGGCCGTAGGCGAGGTCCGTGTGCTCATGCTCGGCCGTCCCCGTACCCTTTGCAGACTCTGGCATGCTCGAAGTGAGACGCTGATGCCGACCCCTCTCCCCCTGCTTTCTAGCCCCCCTGCCACCTAGCTTTGACCACCGCCGGCCTCGGCCATGCCCAACACTCTGGCCGTCCCCGCTCGCCCTGTCACTTCTATTCAACGCGGAGCAATCCCAGGAGCGCAAAGGACCATTCCACCAGTTGTTTGGTCGCCGGAATAGAGCTCCCCTGCGCTCCGCCGTGGTGTGTGCTCGCCGGCGGCTTAACGCCGGTGGTTCAATTATTACTAATGGGCTTCCTATGACATGTGGGGCCCATTAGCTAGATTAGCACTAATCCTACTGTGTGTTCAATATTATGCTAATTACTAAGACAAATCAGCAGGCCCTACCATTTAACAAAACTGCTAAACTAAATTAAAAATAACTAGACACTTACATGTGAGGTCCCACGTGTAAGTGAGAGAGAGGGTGGAGAGAGAGGGTAGAGAGAGTGAGGGGTGAGAGAAAGTGTTTTTACTTCATATTTTTTCTCACTCGGTCCCACTTGTAAGTGACACATGGAGGCAGGGGCAAATTGTCCAAAAAATGTCAGTTAGACGGTCAAACCCCTTTGACCGGACGGAAACAGAATGAAAGGGTATTTCTGTAAGGTCACTTAACGGCAGAGGGGCAAATTTGAGCATGCTTCGAAATTAGGGATAAATTTGAGTAGGTGGTTCGAGTTAGGGATAGAAATGCAAATGGCCCTTTATTATAAAACTCCTATGGCTAAGTGAGGGTGTTCAAGCCGTATAGTCTGGTTGCCTGGTTCGTTGCGCTAAACAACTCCTTCAAGGACCATATAATTGGATCAAGATTTTTTAGATTCCATCCCGAACACCTCCGTACTACCTACGCGAGGGCTGAAGCCGACGACTTGTTAACCCTCAGATTTCATACAACACGGCCGCATAGGAGGAAACAATCAAAACATAACAAAAATTGTATATTACAATGCGGATTTGTTGTCATAATACAAGACAAAATACGAGTAAATTCACTCGAAAATAATGTCCTTCCCGCACTGTGTGGCTACCATACGAGACCCCTCGAGGACATCCGCAAAATAGCGCTCGGGTGTACGGTGCTCCTTGCCCTTCGGCGGCCCCTTGGTCAGCTCGATGGCGTCCATTTTCGACCACCACATCTTGAAGCAAGCAAAGGCCATCCGGGCACCTTCAATACAGACTGACCGCTTTACGACCTCAAGTCGCGGACAGGCACTAACAAGTCGCTTCACAAGCCCGAAGTAGCTGCTAGGTACCGGCGCGGCAGGCCATAGCCGGACTATTAGGTCCCTCATGGCTAGCTCGGCCACCTTATGCAGCTCGACCGACTATTTCAGCTGGTTGCTGAAGGATACCGGATGTTCTGGTCCAAGATATTGAGACCAGAACAGCTTCTCCATCGAACTCAATTCCTTGGCTTGATAGAATTCAGCGGCATCGGATACGCTGCGCGGCAAATCAGTAAACGCCCCTATGGAGTGAAAGTGCTAGTTATCGACTAGATGGGGGGGTGAATAGGCAATTTTTAAGAAAGTCTTGAAAACATGGAAGTTTCGAAGACAAACGATAGAAATGAACCTATAAACATGTAGCGGAAGGTAGACTACACTAGGAAAGCCATAGTCAAGTATTCAATGAAGGGAAAGCACGAAGACTAATAGCAGCTAGGCAATATGGATCAGGATGGAAGATGGTATGAAGCCAATCAGAACAAACAGTCACACAGAGTAGATAAACAGATAATGCAAACAGACAATGACTTCACAAGTACAACTGTAAATGAGGAGAAGGGATGGATAGAACCAGTTGCTTGTTGAAGATAATGATTTGTTGGACCAGTTCCAGTTGGTGTGACAACTGTATGTCTGGTTAGGGAGGCTGAGATTTAACTCAGAAGACCGTGTGTTCACCTTATTCCCCTTGATCTAAGGACACCCAGTCCTCGCCCAACCACTCAGGTAAGTCTTCAAGGTAGAGTTCCAAACCTTCATAGACCTCATTCACCGGCGATCCAACATGACTCTTGGATGCTCAGAACACGACGCCTAACCGGCTGGAGGATTCACAGTCATCAAGTGTAACAAGTCCTCAGATCACACAGACAGGAATACTTCAGTGATGCCTAACACTCTTTGGCTCTGGGTGTTTAGGGCTTTGTCCTCGCAAGGATTTCTCTCTCAAAGGCTTCGGAGGTGGGTTGCTCTCAAACGACAAAAGCCGTGCACTAACTCTGAGCAGCCACCAATTTATGGTGTAGGGGGTGGGCTATTTATAGCCACTAGGCAACCCGACCTGATTTGTCCGAATGACCCTGGGTCACTAAGGAACTGACACATGTTCCAACGGTCAGATTTCAAACACACGCAGCAACTTTACTTGGGCTACAAGTAAAGCTGACTCATCCAGCTCTGGATAAGATTTGCTCTCATTGTCTTCGCTCAGAGACATAGGATTTTGTTTAAGCATCACTTCAGTCACTCTGACTTTGTTCACTGGGACCCCAATTAACAGTATGGTGGTTCCTATGACTCAACAAAGAAGAAAAGGAAACAATGAAACAACTAAGTCTTCGCGCTCCATCGTCTTCACGCGATGTCTTCTCTTGTCACAGTCTTCAATGTGAATATCTTCAGATACCACCTTTGTCTTCAATGTCTTCATACATTTTTAGGGGTCATCTCCGGTAGGTAAACCGAATCAATGAGGGACTACCACATGTGTTATCCTGCCATTCTCACAAACACATTAGTCCCTCAATCAGATTTGTCGTCAATACTCCAAAACCAACTAGGGGTGGCACTAGATGCACTTACAATCTCCCCCTTTTTGGTGATTGATGACAAACTTGTTGAAGTTTTCAACGGGGATAAAAGTATGTGAAATTGTAAAGGATTTAGGTATTGTCTTCGTAAGTAGCATAAAGGCTCCCCCTGAAGATGTGCATATAAGCATTTTGCTTTTGAATGCAAATGCACATGGCAGGTTGTACTTGCGGAGCTCCTCTTCTACTTATGAAGACAATTCATCATGCATGAAATGATATAACAAAGATAATGACATGCATAATGAAAAATGGATGTATGCAAAATGACTTCATGCGGAATTTATCGTCGCACATGCGGAATTTATCATCGCATCACATAGTTGACGAAAAGGTAGCAGACGACCATCAAGTTTAAGTGTTACAACTCAAAAGAACCAAATGTATCAAAAGCGAGAGTTGTAAGCACTTGGCAAATGTAGCAAAAGTATATAAACCACCCATATGGACCCGCTTGAATACTATCAACTCATATGCTTCTCCCCCTTTTGTTAGTAATGACCAAAAAGGTTTGAAGACATAGAGCTTGCTACTCGTTCCCATGAGGAGTAGGCGAGGCAGCAGGGTCGTCGTTGAGATTTGGTGGTGCAGATGAACTTGGTGCAGTGTCGATACGTGCCGAAGTTGGAGGTGGTGAGGTAGCATCATCATGGTCATCAATGACTCTGGCATTAACAGTTGCAGCTCACGAAGAATAGTCAGAGTCTTTGAGTGAGGGAGCCCGACGCAAGTGAGCATTCCGGGGAGGAGTTGAATCAAACTTGAATCTCTCAGTGAAGCCATCCTGGTGAAGATCATCTTCAGAGCTCAGCAGAGTCAGACTCTTCCACGATCGGCGACAGGTTTCATGTGTAACAAAGGCATTCTTGGTGGCAAGATTGCGAATGCGATTGACATCCACCAAGAGGCTTTGCATTTGACGCTTAAGCCAGTCATGATGCTTATCCTATTTTTGATGTAGAGCGACGAGAAGCTCTAGGTCATTGAGAACACGAGATCGCTTCCGAGGCCTTTGAGCAATGGTGCTTTCAGTGGCTTCAGTTTGGGTGCGAGGAGCACGTGTATTGCCAGCCAAGGGATAAACACGAGAAACGGCCTGAACTCCTTCAATGGGCTGTGAGAAGCTTTGGTGATCAAGATTGTGAAGAGTAACACGCTCTTTGGCAGGCTCTGGGTAGATGGCTTCAACAGACAGATCAACCTCTGGCAAGAATATGAGATGATTGCGTGCAGAAGGCTGATAGTTGATTGCAGAGTGAAGCTTTATAAGGTTCATTACCCATGGACCGTAGAACTTCAGACCAAAGATATCAGAGCCAGATGCAGCCAGTTGTCTGATGAATAAGTCTTGAGCATTGAAGCCGATGCCATTGAAGATATAGAAAACCAATGTCTTCATTGCTCCTTCAAGCTTCGCTGCATGTGAATGTCCTTTGACAGGACATAGAGTTTTCCTGATGATATGGTAAATAGTGCGGGGCAGATACTCTAGGTCTTCAACAAAGAACTCCTTGGGATAGTCAGCGTCATGGGGCAGTGGCTTCATCATACTCAGCATTTGGCTCATGTTAGGCCCTGGCTTCTGAAAGATGCTCTCCAAAGCATTCTGGTGTAGCTGACAACCTAGTTCATAATGTTTGCCAGGAGTGGGCAGGGCAGTAAGCTCAATGATGTCTTGGGCTTTAGCTTCATGGTGTACATCGCATGTCATCCACTCAAGGATCCAAGTCTTCGGATCCCTGTTGTAGCCGCGAATGTGGAGGGTAGCATAAAATTGTAGCAGAAGCTCTTCATGTTGGAAATATGCCCTAGAGGCAATAATAAATTGGTTATTATTATATTTCCTTGTTCATGATAATCGTTTAATATCCATGCTAGAATTGTATTGATAGGAAACTCAGATACATGTGTGGATACATAGACAACACCATGTCCCTAGTAAGCCTCTAGTTGACTAGCTCGTTGATCAATAGATGGTTACGGTTTCCTGACCATGGACATTGGATGTCGTTGATAACGGGATCACATCATTAGGAGAGTGATGTGATGGACAAGACCCAATCCTAAGCCTAGCACAAGATCGTGTAGTTTGTATGCTAAAGCTTTTCTAATGTCAAGTATCATTTCCTTAGACGATGAGATTGTGCAACTCCCGGATACCGTAGGAGTGCTTTGGGTGTGCCAAACATCACAACGTAACTGGGTGGCTATAAAGGTGCACTACGGGTATCTCCGAAAGTGTCTATTGAGTTGGCACGAATCGAGACTGGGATTTGTCACTCCGTGTAACGGAGAGGTATCTCTGGGCCCACTCGGTAGGACATCATCATAATGTGCACAATGTGACCAAGGAGTTGATCATGGGATGATGTGTTACAGAACGAGTAAAGAGACTTGCCGGTAACGAGATTGAACAAGGTATCGGGATACCGACGATCGAATCTCGGGCAAGTATCGTACCGATAGACAAAGGGAATTGTATATGGGATTGATTGAATCCTTGACATCGTGGTTCATCCGATGAGATCATCGTGGAGCATGTGGGAACCAACATGGGTATCCAGATCCCGTTGTTGGTTATTGACCGGAGAGTTGTCTCGGCCATATCTGCATGACTCCCGAGCCCGTAGGGTCTACACACTTAAGGTTCGATGACGCTAGGGTTATAGGGCATAGATGTACGTGGTCATCGAATGTTGTTCAGAGTCCCGGATGAGATCCCGAACATCACGAGGAGTTCCGGAATGGTCCGGAGGTAAATATTTACATATGGGAAGTCATCATACGGTCGCCGGAATAATTCGGGGTTACCGGTATTGTACCGGGACCACCGAAAGGGCTCCGAGGGTCCACCGGAGGGCCCTATGGGCTGTGTGTGGAGAGGGACCAGCCCCTTAGTGGGCTGGGCGCCTCCCCCCTAGGGCCCAGGCGCCTAGGGTTTGGGGGAACCCTAAATGGGGGCGCCCCCTTGCCTTGGGTGCAAGGCAACCCCCCTGGCCGCCGCCCCCTCCTCAGATTGGATCTGAGGGGGCCGGCCCCCCTCTCCCTTGCCCCTATATATATGTGGGGGGTAGGAGGGCAGCCGCACCCAAGTTCTGGCGCATCCCTCCCCCTCTCCCAAGTTCTCCTCCTCTCCCGCGGTGCTTGGCGAAGCCCTGCAGGATTGCCACGCTCCTCCTTCACCACCACGCCGTCGTGCTGCTGCTGGATGAAGTCTTCCCCAATCTCTCCTTATCCCCTTGCTGGATCAAGGCGCGGGAGACGTCACCGGGCTGCACGTGTGTTGAACGCGGAGGCGCCGTTGTTCGGTGCTTAGATCAGAATCAACCGCGATCAGAATCGCTGCGAGTACGACTCCTTCATCCGCATTCTTGCAACGCTTCTGCTTAGCGATCTACAAGGGTATGTAGATGCACTCCCCTTCCCCTTGTTGCTAGAGTACTCCATAGATTGATCTTGGTGATGCGTAGAAAATTTTAAATTTCTGCTACGATCCCCAATAGTGGCATCAGAGCTAGGTCTATGCGTAGTTTCTATGCACGAGTAGAACACAAGTTGTTGTGGGCGTCGATTTTGTCAATTTACTTGCCGTTACTAGTCTTATCTTGATTCGGCGGCATCGTGGGATGAAGAGGCCCGGACCGACCTTACACGTACTCTTACGTGAGATAGGTTCCACCGACTGACATGCACTAGTTGCATAAGGTGGCTAGCGGGTGTCTGTCTCTCCCACTTTAGTCGGATCGGATTCGATGAAAAGGGTCCTTATGAAGGGTAAATAGAATTTGGCATATCACGTTGTGGTTTTGGCGTAGGTAAGAAACGTTCTTGCTAGAAACCTATAGCAGCCACGTAAAAAAACTTGCAACAACAATTAGAGGACGTCTAACTTGTTTTTGCAGCATATGCCTTGTGATGTGATATGGCCAAAAGGATGTGATGAATGATATATGTGATGTATGAGATTGATCATGTTCTTGTAATAGGAATCACGACTTGCATGTCGATGAGTATGACAACCGGCAGGAGCCATAGGAGTTGTCTTAATTTATTTATGACCTGTGTGTCAACTTAAACGTCATGTAATTACTTTACTTTATTGCTAAACCGTTAGCCATAGTAGTAGAAGTAATAGTTGACGAGACGACTTCATGAAGACACGATGATGGAGATCATGGTGTCATGCCGGTGACGATGATGATCATGGCGCCCCGAAGATGGAGATCAAAAGGAGCAAAATGGCATTGGCCATATCATGTCACTATTTGATTGCATGTGATGTTTATCATGTTTTACATCTTATTTGCTTAGAACGACGGTAGCTTAAATAAGATGAACCCTCGCCATAATTTGAAGGAAGTGTTCCCCCTAACTGTGCACCGTTGTGAAGGTTCGTTGTTTCGAAGCACCACGTGATGATCGGGTGTGATAGATTCTAACGTTCGAATACAATGGGTGTAAGCCAGATTTACACACGCAATACACTTAGGTTGACTTGACGAGCCTAGCATGTACAAACACGGCCTCGGAACACGGAAGACCGAAAGGTCAAACATGAGTCGTATAGAAGATACGATCAACATGAAGATGTTCACCGATGATGACTAGTCCGTCTCATGTGATGATCGGACACGACCTAGTTGGCTCGGATCATGTATCACTTAGATGACTAGAGGGATGTCTATCTGAGTGGGAGTTCATTAAATAATTTGATTAGATGAACTTAATTATCATGAACATAGTCTAAATTGTCTTTGAAAATATGTTGTAGATAAATAGCTCACGTTGTAGCTCCCTGTTTCAATACGTTCCTAGAGAAAGACTAAGTTGAAAGATATTGTAAGCAATGATGCGGACTGGGTCCGTAGTCCGAGGAGTGTCCTCACTTCTACACAGAAGGCTTACGTCTTTGATGCACCGCTCGATGTGCAAACCCCTACAATGTCGTCTGTGGATGTTGTGAACACCTGACAGACACATCCTGATGACTACTTGATAGTTTAGTGCACCATACTTTACGGCTTAGAATCGGGATTCCAATGACGTTTTGAACGCCATAAGACATATGAGATGTTCCAAGAGCTGAAATTGGGATTTCAGGCTCATGCCTGTGTTGAGAGGTATGAGACCTCTGACAAGTTCTTTTGCTAACAAGATGGAGGAGAATAGCTCAGCTAGTGAGCATGTGCTGAGAATGTCTGGGTGCTACAATCACTTAAATCAGGTGGGAGTTAAACTTTCAGATAAGATAGTGATTGATAGAGTTCTCTAGCCACTATCACTAAGCTACTAGATCTTCGTGATGAACTATGTGTAGGATCGAAAGTATGTCTAGAGGGGGGGTGATTAGACTACTTGACCAAATAAAAGTCTAGCCTTTTCCCAATTTTAGTTCTTGGCAAATTTTAGCTATCTTAGCACAAGTCAAGCAATCTCCACACAATTCAAGCAAGCATGCAAATGAGTATATGAGCAGCGGAAAGTAAAGCATGCAACTTGCAAGAATGTAAAGGGAAGGGTTTGGAGGATTCAAACGCAATTGGAGACATGGATGTTTTTGTCGTGGTTCCGATAGGTGGTGCTATCGTACATCCACGTTGATGGAGACTTCAACCCACGGAGGGTAATGGTTGCGCGAGTCCACGAAGGGCTCCACCCACGAAGGGTCCACGAAGAAGCAACCTTGTCTATTCCATCACGGCCGTCGCCCACGAAGGACTTGCCTCACTAGCGGTAGATCTTCACGAAGTAGGCGATCTCCTTGCCCTTACAAACTCCTTGGTTCAACTCCACAATCTTGTCGGAGGCTCCCAAGTGACACCTAGCCAATCTAGGAGACACCACTCTCCAAGAAGTAACAAATGGTGTGTTGATGATGAACTCCTTGCTCTTGTGCTTCAAATGATAGTCTCCCCAACACTCAACTCTCTCTCACGGGATTTGCATTTGGTGGAAAGAAGATTTGAGTGGAAAGCAACTTGAGGAAGGCTAGAGATCAAGATTCATATGGTTGGAATGGAATATCTTGACCTCAACACAAGTGTAGGTGGTTCTCTCTCAGAAAATGTGTATTGGAAGTGTAGGTATGTTCTGATGGCTCTCTCCACGAATGAAGAGTGGGTGGAGGGGTATATATAGCCTCCACACAGAATCTAACCGTTACACACAATTTGCCAAACTCAGTGGGACCGAATGGTTAAACTCGGTCGGACCGATTCAGCAAACCTAGTGACCGTTAGGATTTTCGGTGGGACCAACATGCAACTTGGTAGGACCGATATGGTTAGGGTTAGGGCATAACCTAATCTCAGTGTGACCGATTACACAAACTCGGTGCGACCAATTTTGGTAATAAGCTAACCAGAGAGTTGGTCAGGTAAACTCGATGGGACCGATTCGCTCATCTCGGTGAGACCGAAAATGTTACAAAAGGGAAACAGAGAGTTTACATTGCAATCTCGGTGGGACCGATCGCTCATCTCGGTAAGACCGAAACGTTACGAAGGGAAACAGAGAGATTACAATCCCATCTCGGTGAGACCGAGATCCCTATCGGTGAGACCGATTTGCCTAGGGTTTGTGGCAGTGGCTATGACATTTGAAACTTGGTGGCGCCGGATAGAAAGAATCGGTGGGGCCGAGTTTAACTTTTGGTTTAGGTCATATGTGGATGTGGGAAGGTAGTTGAGGATTTTGGAGCATATCACTAAGCACTTTGAGCAAGCAAGCCATTAAGCAACATCTCATCCCTCCTTGATAGTATTGGCTTTTCCTATAGACTCAATGTGATCTTGGATCACTAAAATATAAAATGTAGAGTCTTGAGCTTTACGCTTGAGCCAAACTTTTTGTCCTTAGAATTTTGAGGGATCCACTTTCCTCATCCATGCCATGCCATTCATTGAGCTTTTCCTGAAATATTAATCTTGGAATAATGTTAGCTCAATGAGCTATATGTTGTTAGGAATTACCAAAACCACCCAGGGATAGTTGCACTTTCAATCTCCCCCTTTTTGGTAATTGATGACAACATATAGATCAAAGCTTCGACAAATGATAATAAGAGTGAAAGATATTGTCGCTTTGAGAAGTATGTGAAAAGCAAGAGCTCCCCCTAAATTTGTGCATATCTTAAGATTTGCTTTGGACTGCAAATGCACAATGAGTTAGGATCATGGGTTACTCTTCCATGTCACATACATCTTGGTGGAGCGCTCAAAATGATAAGAATTAAATACATGCACTCATCACCAAGCAAAGTGAATGATCAAATAGGGATAAGTAAGATAATATCATCTAACAAGCATAAGTGTAGCTTATGATCAACCACATGATCATCAATGTCTCACAGATAATAGCATAGTATCTCAAGCAATCAAAAGACAAACAAAGTTAAACCACCAAAGCAAGAGAGAATAAAAAGCAACGCTCTCTCTCGAAGCCTATGATCTATACATTTTTCTCCCCTTTGGCAACAAGTTACCAAAAAGTTCATAGAAAATGCATAGCACTAAAACGTCTCTCAAGCTTGGTCTTCAGGTGGTGGTGTCCGGAGAACGCCAAGGATGAAGGCTTCAGTCAAAGTAGATGGAGCTGATGGAGTTGGTGCTGGAGCTGGTTGCGCTGGAGCTGTAGCTGGTGCAAATGAAGTGACTCTAGTGTCTGGAACCGGCACTACGGCAGATCTCTGAGCTCGAGGCACTCTGGCAAATGCATAAGTGGTTGTCTTGCCCTTCCTCTCCTGCATGTCATCCTGTAGCTACTCCACAACGGACTGAATTTCAGTTACTTTGACATCTAAATCATAGAATTTTTGCTCCACGATTCTTTCCAGGCTCTCCTGGTTTTGAGTTAGGGTGGCCAACCCCTTCTCAATCCTCAGAGTTGATGCTATCAAATAACCAAGATGGTCCTGCTTGCTTTTCAAAAAGTACTCAGATGCCTCCTCTTGAGTTGGCATCTTGGCAGCCTTCTCTTTCCTTGCTTTCTCCTTCTTCTCTTGAGCTTGTACTGACGATGGTTCATTCTCATTCATCACAACTTGATTGTCCTTAAAGTCAGGATAGATAGGCAAGTGCTCCTAATCCAACAAGTATGTGCCTGTGCCCATCTTTGAGTTTATCAACTCCTAGATCCGTGGGGCATATCCACAACTTCTTTTCTGGTCAGCTGCAGTCCTCTTGATAGTCTCAACTATAAGGCTCATGACCTTGAATTTCTGTGGCACATCAAATATATGTAGCAAGTTAATTGCATGGCCTCTGATCATTCTGTGATCACCAGACTTGGGCAAGAGAGTGTGCCTAAGGATCCAATTGATTGTAGGCAGCCCTGACAGCAAGTGTTTTACTGACCCAAACTGGTGAGTCTCAAGATCATCTTCAGGAATCTCCTTGTACATGTTTGCCATAGAGTTGTGATCCATCTTGTTCTTGGCATAGACATCCAAGTCATCTTCTTCTTCCTTAGGAGCATTGATCAGATTTGCCCATTCCTCAATAGTTGAGTGGTACCTTGTACCTTCAGACATCCATATTATCCTGCCATCTGGATAGAAGTGTGTTGTGGAGTAGAATTGCATTATGAGCTATATGTTGTTAGGAATTACCAAAACCACCCAGGGATAGTTGCACTTTCAATCTCCCCCTTTTTGGTAATTGATGACAACATATAGATCAAAGCTTCGACAAATGATAATAAGAGTGAAAGATATTGTCACTTTGAGAAGTATGTGAAAAGCAAGAGGTCCCCCTAAATTTGTGCATATCTTAAGATTTGCTTTGGACTGCAAATGCACAATGAGTTAGGATCATGGGTTACTCTTCCATGTCACATACATCTTGGTGGAGCGCTCAAAATGATAAGAATTAAATACATGCACTCATCACCAAGCAAAGTGAATGATCAAATAGGGATAAGTAAGATAATATCATCTAACAAGCATAAGTGTAGCTTATGATCAACCACATGATCATCAATGTCTCACAGATAATAGCATAGTATCTCAAGCAATCAAAAGACAAACAAAGTTAAACCACCAAAGCAAGAGAGAATAAAAAGCAACGCTCTCTCTCGAAGCCTATGATCTATACATTTTTCTCCCCTTTGGCAACAAGTTACCAAAAAGTTCATAGAAAATGCATAGCACTAAAACGTCTCTCAAGCTTGGTCTTCAGGTGGTGGTGTCCGGAGAACGCCAAGGATGAAGGCTTCAGTCGAAGTAGATGGAGCTGATGGAGTTGGTGCTGGAGCTGGTTGCGCTGGAGCTGTAGCTGGTGCAGATGAAGTGACTCTAGTGTCTCGAACCGGCACTGCGCTAGATCTCTGAGCTCGAGGCACTCTGGCAAATGCATCAGTGGTTGTCTTGCCCTTCCTCTCCTGCATGTCATCCTGTAGCTGCTCCACAACGGACTGAATCTCAGTTACTTTGACATCTAAATCATAGAATTTTTGCTCCATGATTCTTTCCAGGCTCTCCTGGTTTTGAGTTAGGGTGGCCAACCCCTTCTCAATCCTCAGAGTTGATGCTATCAAATAACCAAGCTGGTCCTGCTTGCTTTTCAAAAAGTACTCAGATGCCTCCTCTTGAGTTGGCATCTTGGCAGCCTTCTCTTTCCTTGCTTTCTCCTTCTTCTCTTGAGCTTGTACTGACGATGGTTCATTCTCATTCATCACAACTTGATTGTCCTCAAAGTCAGGATAGATAGGCAAGTGTCCCTTATCCAACAAGTATGTGCCTGTGCCCATCTTTGAGTTTATCAACTCCTTGATCCGTGGGGCATATCCACAACTTCTTTTCTGGTCAGCTGCAATCCTCTTGATAGTCTCAACTATAAGGCTCATGACCTTGAATTTCTGTGGCACATCAAATATATGTAGCAAGTTAATTGCATGGCCTCTGATCATTCCGTGATCACCAGACTTGGGCAAGAGAGTGTGCCCAAGGATCCAATTGATTGTAGGCAGCCCTGACAGCAAGTGTTTTACTGACCCAAACTGGTGAGTCTCAAGATCATCTTCAGGAATCTCCTTGTACATGTTTGCCATAGAGTTGTGATCCATCTTGTTCTTGGCATAGACATCCAAGTCATCTTCTTCTTCCTTAGGAGCATTGATCAGATTTGCCCATTCCTCAATAGTTGAGTGGTACCTTGTACCTTCAGACATCCATACTATCCTGCCATCTGGATAGAAGTGTGCTGTGGAGTAGAATTGCATTATGAGCTATATGTTGTTAGGAATTACCAAAACCACCCAGGGATAGTTGCACTTTCAATCTCCCCCTTTTTGGTAATTGATGACAACATATAGATCAAAGCTTCGACAAATGATAATAAGAGTGAAAGATATTGTCGCTTTGAGAAGTATGTGAAAAGCAAGAGCTCCCCCTAAATTTGTGCATATCTTAAGATTTGCTTTGGACTGCAAATGCACAATAAGTTAGGATCATGGGTTACTCTTCCATGTCACATACATCTTGGTGGAGCGCTCAAAATGATAAGAATTAAATACATGCACTCATCACCAAGCAAAGTGAATGATCAAATAGGGATAAGTAAGATAATATCATCTAACAAGCATAAGTGTAGCTTATGATCAACCACATGATCATCAATGTCTCATAGATTATAGCATAGTATCTCAAGCAATCAAAAGACAAACAAAGTTCAACCACCAAAGCAAGAGAGAATAAAAAGCAACGCTCTCTCTCAAAGCCTATGATCTATACATTTTCTCCCCTTTGGCAACAAGTTACCAAAAAGTTCATAGAAAATGCATAGCACTAAAACGTCTCTCAAGCTTGGTCTTCAGGTGGTGGTGTCCGGAGAACGCCAAGGACGAAGGCTTCAGTCGAAGTAGATGGAGCTGATGGAGTTGGTGCTGGAGCTGGTTGCGCTGGAGCTGTAGCTGGTGCAGATGAAGTGACTCTAGTGTTTGGAACCGGCACTGCGCCAGATCTCTGAGCTCGAGGCACTCTGGCAAATGCATCAGTGGTTGTCTTGCCCTTCCTCTCCTGCATGTCATCCTGTAGCTGCTCCACAACGGACTGAATCTCAGTTACTTTGACATCTAAATCATAGAATTTTTGCTCCACGATTCTTTCCAGGCTCTCCTGGTTTTGAGTTAGGGTGGCCAACCCCTTCTCAATCCTCAGAGTTGATGCTATAAAATAACCAAGCTGGTCCTGCTTGCTTTTCAAAAAGTACTCAGATGCCTCCTCTTGAGTTGGCATCTTGGCAGCCTTCTCTTTCCTTGCTTTCTCCTTCTTCTCTTGAGCTTGTACTGACGATGGTTCATTCTCATTCATCACAACTTGATTGTCCTCAAAGTCAGGATAGATAGGCAAGTGTTCCTTATCCAACAAGTATGTGCCTGTGCCCATCTTTGAGTTTATCAACTCCTAGATCTGTGGGGCATATCCACAACTTCTTTTCTGGTCCGTTGCAGTCCTCTTGATAGTCTCAACTATAAGGCTCATGACCTTGAATTTCTGTGGCACATCAAATATATGTAGCAAGTTAATTGCATGGCCTCTGATCATTCCGTGATCACCAGACTTGGGCAAGAGAGTGTGCCCAAGGATCCAATTGATTGTAGGCAGCCCTGACAGCAAGTGGTTTACTGACCCAAACTGGTGAGTCTCAAGATCATCTTCAGGAATCTCCTTGTACATGTTTGCCATAGAGTTGTGATCCATCTTGTTCTTGGCATAGACATCCAAGTCATCTTCTTCTTCCTTAGGAGCATTGATCAGATTTGCCCATTCCTCAATAGTTGAGTGGTACCTTGTACCTTCAGACATCCATACTATCCTGCCATCTGGATAGAAGTGTGCTGTGGAGTAGAATTACATTATGAGCTATATGTTGTTAGGAATTACCAAAGCCACCCAGGGATAGTTGCACTTTCAATCTCCCCCTTTTTGGTAATTGATGACAACATATAGATCAAAGCTTCGACAAATGATAATAAGAGTGAAAGATATTGTCGCTTTGAGAAGTATGTGAAAAGCAAGAGCTCCCCCTAAATTTGTGCATATCTTAAGATTTGCTTTGGACTGCAAATGCACAATAAGTTAGGACATGGGTTACTCTTCCATGTCACATACATCTTGGTGGAGCGCTCAAAATGATAAGAATTAAATACATGCACTCATCACCAAGCAAAGTGAATGATCAAATAGGGATAAGTAAGCTAATATCATCTAACGAGCATAAGTGTAGCTTATGATCAACCACATGATCATCAATGTCTCATAGATTATAGCATAGTATCTCAAGCAATCAAAAGACAAACAAAGTTCAACCACCAAAGCAAGAGAGATAAAAAGCAACGCTCTCTCTCAAAGCCTATGATCTATACATTTTCTCCCCTTTGGCAACAAGTTACCAAAAAGTTCATAGAAAATGCATAGCACTAAAACGTCTCTCAAGCTTGGTCTTCAGGTGGTGGTGTCCGGGGAACGCCAAGGACGAAGGCTTCAGTCGAAGTAGATGGAGCTGATGGAGTTGCTGCTGGAGCTGGTTGCGCTGGAGCTGTAGCTGGTGCAAATGAAGTGACTCTAGTGTCTGGAACCGGCACTGCGCCAGATCTCTGAGCTCGAGGCACTCTGGCAAATGCATCAGTGGTTGTCTTGCCCTTCCTCTCCTGCATGTCATCCTGTAGCTGCTCCACAACGGACTGAATCTCAGTTACTTTGACATCTAAATCATAGAATTTTTGCTCCACGATTCTTTCCAGGCTCTCCTGGTTTTGAGTTAGGGTGGCCAACCCCTTCTCAATCCTCAGAGTTGATGCTATCAAATAACCAAGCTGGTCCTGCTTGCTTTTCAAAAAGTACTCAGATGCCTCCTCTTGAGTTGGCATCTTGGTAGCCTTCTCTTTCCTTGCTTTCTCCTTCTTCTCTTGAGCTTGTACTGACGATGGTTCATTCTCATTCATCACAACTTGATTGTCCTCAAAGTCAGGATAGATAGGCAAGTGTTCCTTATCCAACAAGTATGTGCCTGTGCCCATCTTTGAGTTTATCAACTCCTTGATCCGTGGGGCATATCCACAACTTCTTTTCTGGTCAGCTGCAATCCTCTTGATAGTCTCAACTATAGGGCTCATGACCTTGAATTTCTGTGGCACATCAAATATATGTAGCAAGTTAATTGCATGGCCTCTGATCATTCCATGATCACCAGACTTGGGCAAGAGAGTGTGCCCAAGGATCCAATTGATTGTAGGCAGCCCTGACAGCAAGTGTTTTACTGACCCAAACTGGTGAGTCTCAAGATCATCTTCAGGAATCTCCTTGTACATGTTTGCCATAGAGTTGTGATCCATCTTGTTCTTGGCATAGACATCCAAGTCATCTTCTTCTTCCTTAGGAGCATTGATCAGATTTGCCCATTCCTCAATAGTTGAGTGGTACCTTGTACCTTCAGACATCCATACTATCCTGCCATCTGGATAGAAGTGTGCTGTGGAGTAGAATTGCATTATGAGCTATATGTTGTTAGGAATTACCAAAACCACCCAGGGATAGTTGCACTTTCAATCTCCCCCTTTTTGGTAATTGATGACAACATATAGATCAAAGCTTCGACAAATGATAATAAGAGTGAAAGATATTGTCGCTTTGAGAAGTATGTGAAAAGCAAGAGCTCCCCCTAAATTTGTGCATATCTTAAGATTTTCTTTGGACTGCAAATGCACAATAAGTTAGGATCATGGGTTACTCTTCCATGTCACATACATCTTGGTGGAGCGCTCAAAATGATAAGAATTAAATACATGCACTCATCACCAAGCAAAGTGAATGATCAAATAGGGATAAGTAAGATAATATCATCTAACAAGCATAAGTGTAGCTTATGATCAACCACATGATCATCAATGTCTCATATATTATAGCATAGTATCTCAAGCAATCAAAAGACAAACAAAGTTCAACCACCAAAGCAAGAGAGAATAAAAAGCAACGCTCTCTCTCAAAGCCTATGATCTATACATTTTCTCCCCTTTGGCAACAAGTTACCAAAAAGTTCATAGAAAATGCATAGCACTAAAACGTCTCTCAAGCTTGGTCTTCAGGTGGTGGTGTCCGGAGAACGCCAAGGACGAAGGCTTCAGTCGAAGTAGATGGAGCTGATGGAGTTGGTGCTGGAGCTGGTTGCGCTAGAGCTGTAGCTGGTGCAGATGAAGTGACTCTAGTGTCTGGAACCGGCACTGCGCCAGATCTCTGAGCTCGAGGCACTCTGGCAAATGCATCAGTGGTTGTCTTGCCCTTCCTCTCCTGCATGTCATCCTGTAGCTACTCCACAACGGACTGAATCTCAGTTACTTTGACATCTAAATCATAGAATTTTTGCTCCACGATTCTTTCCATGCTCTCCTGGTTTTGAGTTAGGGTGGCCAACCCCTTCTCAATCCTCAGAGTTGATGCTATAAAATAACCAAGCTGGTCCTGCTTGCTTTTCAAAAAGTACTCAGATGCCTCCTCTTGAGTTGGCATCTTGGCAGCCTTCTCTTTCCTTGCTTTCTCCTTCTTCTCTTGTGCTTGTACTGACGATGGTTCATTCTCATTCATCACAACTTGATTGTCCTCAAAGTCAGGATAGATAGGCAAGTGTTCCTTATCCAACAAGTATGTGCCTGTGCCCATCTTTGAGTTTATCAACTCCTTGATCCGTGGGGCATATCCACAACTTCTTTTCTGGTCAGCTGCAATCCTCTTGATAGTCTCAACTATAAGGCTCATGACCTTGAATTTCTGTGGCACATCAAATATATGTAGCAAGTTAATTGCATGGCCTCTGATCATTCCGTGATCACCAGACTTGGGCAAGACAGTGTGCCCAAGGATCCAATTGATTCTAGGCAGCCCTGACAGCAAGTGTTTTACCGACCCAAACTGGTGAGTCTCAAGATCATCTTCAGGAATCTCCTTGTACATGTTTGCCATAGAGTTGTGATCCATCTTGTTCTTGGCATAGACATCCAAGTCATCTTCTTCTTCCTTAGGAGCATTGATCAGATTTGCCCATTCCTCAATAGTTGAGTGGTACCTTGTACCTTCAGACATCCATACTATCCTGCCATCTGGATAGAAGTGTGCTGTGGAGTAGAATTGGTGTGCTGTGGAGTAGAATTGCATTATGAGCTATATGTTGTTAGGAATTACCAAAACCACCCAGGGATAGTTGCACTTTCAATCTCCCCCTTTTTGGTAATTGATGACAACATATAGATCAAAGCTTCGACAAATGATAATAAGAGTGAAAGATATTGTCGCTTTGAGAAGTATGTGAAAAGCAAGAGCTCCCCCTAAATTTGTGCATATCTTAAGATTTGCTTTGGACTGCAAATGCACAATAAGTTAGGATCATGGGTTACTCTTCCATGTCACATACATCTTGGTGGAGCGCTCAAAATGATAAGAATTAAATACATGCACTCATCACCAAGCAAAGTGAATGATCAAATAGGGATAAGTAAGATAATATCATCTAACAAGCATAAGTGTAGCTTATGATCAACCACATGATCATCAATGTCTCATAGATTATAGCATAGTATCTCAAACAATCAAAAGACAAACAAAGTTCAACCACCAAAGCAAGAGAGAATAAAAAGCAACGCTCTCTCTCAAAGCCTATGATCTATACATTTTCTCCCCTTTGGCAACAAGTTACCAAAAAGTTCATAGAAAATGCATAGCACTAAAACGTCTCTCAAGCTTGGTCTTCAGGTGGTGGTGTCCGGAGAACGCCAAGGATGAAGGCTTCAGTCGAAGTAGATGGAGCTGATGGAGTTGGTGCTGGAGCTGGTTGCGCTGGAGCTGTAGCTGGTGCAGATGAAGTGACTCTAGTGTCTGGAACCGGCACTGCGCCAGATCTCTGAGCTCGAGGCACTCTGGCAAATGCATCAGTGGTTGTCTTGCCCTTCCTCTCCTGCATGTCATCCTGTAGCTGCTCCACAACGGACTGAATCTCAGTTACTTTGACATCTAAATCATAGAATTTTTGCTCCACGATTCTTTCCAGGCTCTCCTGGTTTTGAGTTAGGGTGGCCAACCCCTTCTCAATCCTCAGAGTTGATGCTATCAAATAACCAAGCTGGTCCTGCTTGCTTTTCAAAAAGTACTCAGATGCCTCCTCTTGAGTTGGCATCTTGGCAGCCTTCTCTTTCCTTGCTTTCTCCTTCTTCTCTTGAGCTTGTACTGATGATGGTTCATTCTCATTCATCACAACTTGATTGTCCTCAAAGTCAGGATAGATAGGCAAGTGTTCCTTATCCAACAAGTATGTGCCTGTGCCCATCTTTGAGTTTATCAACTCCTAGATCTGTGGGGCATATCCACAACTTCTTTTCTGGTCAATTGCAGTCCTCTTGATAGTCTCAACTATAAGGCTCATGACCTTGAATTTCTGTGGCACATCAAATATATGTAGCAAGTTAATTGCATGGCCTCTGATCATTCCGTGATCACCAGACTTGGGCAAGAGAGTGTGCCTAAGGATCCAATTGATTGTAGGCAGCCCTGACAGCAAGTGTTTTACTGACCCAAACTGGTGAGTCTCAAGATCATCTTCAGGAATCTCCTTGTACATGTTTGCCATAGAGTTGTGATCCATCTTCTTCTTGGCATAGACATCCAAGTCATCTTCTTCTTCCTTAGGAGCATTGATTAGATTTGCCCATTCCTCAATAGTTGAGTGGTACCTTGTACCTTCAGACATCCATACTATCCTGCCATTTGGATAGAAGTGTGCTGTGGAGTAGAATTGCATTATGAGCTATATGTTGTTAGGAATTACCAAAACTACCCAGGGATAGTTGAACTTTCAATCTCCCCCTTTTTGGTAATTGATGACAACATATAGATCAAAGCTTCGACAAATGATAATAAGAGTGAAAGATATTGTCGCTTTGAGAAGTATGTGAAAAGCAAGAGCTCCCCCTAAATTTGTGCATATCTTAAGATTTGCTTTGGACTGCAAATGCACAATGAGTTAGGATCATGGGTTACTCTTCCATGTCACATACATCTTGGTGGAGCGCTCAAAATGATAAGAATTAAATACATGCACTCATCACCAAGCAAAGTTAATGATCAAATAGGGATAAGTAAGATAATATCATCTAACAAGCATAAGTGTAGCTTATGATCAACCACATGATCATCAATGTCTGCCAGATAATAGCATAGTATCTCAAGCAATCAAAAGACAAACAAAGTTCAACCACCAAAGCAAGAGAGAATAAAAAGCAACGCTCTCTCTCGAAGACTATGATCTATACATTTGTCTCCCCTTTGGCAACAAGTTACCAAAAAGTTCATAGCAAATGCATAGCACTAAAACGTCTCCAAGCTTGGTCTTCAGGTGGTGGTGTCCGGAGAACGCCAAGGACGAAGGCTTTAGTTGAAGTAGATGGAGCTGATGGAGTTGGTGCTGGAGCTGGTTGCGCTAGAGCTGTAGCTGGTGCAGATGAAGTGACTCTAGTGTCTGGAACCGGCACTGCGGCAAATCTCTGAGCTCGAGGCACTCTGGCAAATGCATCAGTGGTTGTCTTGCCCTTCCTCTCCTGCATGTCATCCTGTAGCTGCTCCACAACGGACCGAATCTTAGTTACTTTGACATCTAAATCATAGAATTTTTGCTCCACGATTATTTCCAGGCTCTCCTGGTTTTGAGTTAGGGTGGCCAACCCCTTCTCAATCCTCAGAGTTGATGCTATCAAATAACCAAGCTGGTCCTGTTTCCTTTTCAAAAAGTACTCAGATGCCTCCTCTTGAGTTGGCATCTTGGCAGCCTTCTCTTTCCTGGTTTCTCCTTCTTCTCTTGAGCTTGTACTGATGATGGTTCATTCTCATTCATCACAACTTGATTGTCCTCAAAGTCAGGATAGATAGGCAAGTGTTCCTTATCCAACAAGTATGTGCCTGTGCCCATCTTTGAGTTTATCAACTCCTAGATCTGTGGGGCATATCCACAACTTCTTTTCTGGTCAGCTGCAGTCCTCTTGATATTCTCAACTATAAGGCTCATGACCTTGAATTTCTGTGGCACATCAAATATATGTAGCAAGTTAATTGCATGGCCTCTGATCATTCCGTGATCACCAGACTTGGGCAAGAAAGTGTGCCCATGGATCCAATTGATTGTAGGCAGCCCTGACAGCAAGTGTTTACTGACCCAAACTGGTGAGTCTCAAGATCATCTTCAGGAATCTCCTTGTACATGTTTGCCATAGAGTTGTGATCCATCTTCTTCTTGGCATAGACATCCAAGTCATCTTCTTCTTCCTTAGGAGCATTGATCAGATTTGCCCATTCCTCAATAGTTGAGTGGTACCTTGTACCTTCAGACATCCATACTATCCTGCCATCTGGATAGAAGTGTGTTGTGGAGTAGAATTGCATTATGAGCTATATGTTGTTAGGAATTACCAAAACCACCCAGGGATAGTTGCACTTTCAATCTCTCCCTTTTTGGTAATTGATGACAACATATAGATCAAAGCTTCGACAAATGATAATAAGAGTGAAAGATATTGTCGCTTTGAGAAGTATGTGAAAAGCAAGAGCTCCCCCTAAATTTGTGCATATCTTAAGATTTGCTTTGGACTGCAAATGCACAATGAGTTAGGATCATGGGTTACTCTTCCATGTCACATACATCTTGGTGGAGCGCTCAAAATGATAAGAATTAAATACATGCACTCATCACCAAGCAAAGTGAATGATCAAATAGGGATAAGTAAGATAATATCATCTAACAAGCATAAGTGTAGCTTATGATCAACCACATGATCATCAATGTCTGACAGATAATAGCATAGTATCTCAAGCAATCAAAAGACAAACAAAGTTCAACCACCAAAGCAAGAGAGAATAAAAAGCAACACTCTCTCTCGAAGCCTATGATCTATACATTTTCTCCCCTTTGGCAACAAGTTACCAAAAAGTTCATAGAAAATGCATAGCACTAAAACGTCTCTCAAGCTTGGTCTTCAGGTGGTGGTGTCCGGAGAACGCCAAGGACGAAGGCTTCAGTCAAAGTAGATGGAGCTGATGGAGTTGGTGCTGGAGCTGGTTGCGCTGGAGCTGTAGTTGGTGTAGATGAAGTGACTCTAGTGTCTGGAACCGGCACTGCGGCAGATCTCTGAGCTCGAGGCACTCTGGCAAATGCATCAGTGGTTGTCTTGCCCTTCCTCTCCTGCATGTCATCCTGTAGCTACTCCACAACGGACTAAATCTCAGTTACTTTGACATCTAAATTTCTGTGGCACATCAAATATATGTAGCAAGTTAATTGCATGGCCTCTGATCATTCCGTGATCACCAGACTTGGGCAAGAGAGTGTGCCCAAGGATCCAATTGATTGTAGGCAGCCTAACAGCAAGTGTTTTACTGACCCAAACTGGTGAGTCTCAAGATCATCTTCAGGAATCTCCTTGTACATGTTTGCCATAGAGTTGTGATCCATCTTCTTCTTGGCATAGACATCCAAGTCATCTTCTTCTTCCTTAGGAGCATTGATCAGATTTTCCCATTCCTCAATAGTTGAGTGGTACCTTGTACCTTCAGACATCCATATTATCCTGCCATCTGGATAGAAGTGTGCTGTGGAGTAGAATTGCATTATGAGCTCCTCATTCCACTTTGTGAGCTTCTGCCCAACAAAGTTTGCAACTCCACAAGCACTAAAGCTGTCAAATACACCAGGATAGTGTTCCTCATTTTCCTTGATATACTTCCAGTCGACCCACCTCATTTCACACAGTATAGGTTTCTTGTCCAGCAGCACTGTCTCATAGAAATCTTGTTGTTCTTTTGTGTGGAACCTGTAATCAATAGCAGTTCTTCTCCTGGTAGCATATGGATCTGTTTCTCTACATTTCCTCAGTCCTGAGTCTCTCCTGATCTTCATGTTCTCAGCCACGGGATGAGCATCATTGTGGTCTGGAATTTTTGGCTTCAATTTTCTCAGAACATGCTCTTCATTTCCTTCTTCTTCAGCAACAGTCTCAGGCACTGGGGCCTTGTTCTTCTCAGCTGTAGGGATGTTTCTGGTGCTCCTCTTGGGTTTGGAGGCTGCTTTGGGTTCTTCTTTGGGCTTTGATGTTGTAGCCCCTGACTTTATAGCATCACCCATCAGCTTTGGTGCCTTGGGTGTTGGTGCAGCAACCTCTTCTTGTTCTTCCATCATGGAAGCCTTTCCAATCACTCTGGCCATGGTCTTCTTGACCCTTTCCTTCCTTTTCTTTCCTTCTACAGCAGGCTCTTTGGGTTTGGATTCCAAAGATGCTTGAGTAGATGCTCTGGCCTTAGACATTGGTTGTCTTCCTGCTGGCCTTTTGATCTTCATCCCTGGCTTAACTGCAGCTGAGCTGTACTCCTTCTTAACCACTTTCTTCTTGGAAGTGGCCTCATCCTCAACTGCCACATAGTCTTCATCCTCAGACTCTGAAGTTCTCTTCTTCCTTGTTCTGGTGGCAGCTTTGGGTAAGTTGCTGGGAGTGCTCCTGCTTCCATCATCTGAGCTGCTAGAGGGACTAGTGTCCTCACTCATGTGAACCTGCTCCTCTGACTTGTTCTGGCTGTCACTCTGGTCAGACATGTTGCAAGCACTAACTACAGACCCTGTGAATAGATTGTAGATGAGATAGAGTGGATGAGCATCACAAAATACAGAGATTTTTGCAAAAGAATGAGTCAAAAACTTAGTTTTAGTTTTCCACAGAAAGCATTTCAGATCAACCGATTTGCAAACTCGGTGATACCGAAGCAGCTATTGGAACCTAAACTGGTGAACTTGGTCAGACCGAGTCACAGTTCGGTGGCACCGAGACTGCTAGGGTTTCACAAAGTCCTGATCTCGGTCACACCGATTTGCAATTCTCGGTCAGACCGAGAACCACATGTGCAATGTCCTTGGCCGAATCAGTGGAACCGAGTTCTGCAACCCGGTGGGTCCGAGATGGTTTCGGCGGAAACCTAACCATAAATTTCCGATTCAACTCTAATCTACGGAGTGTTTTGACCGGATAGAAGCGTTTCAATCATGGTAAGAATCATAATGAAGACAATGTGCTAGGAATCGGACGGGGATAGCACTGTGATCGAGTCCATACCCTAATTCGGTGATGAACTCGCTACGGCGGCAACGGCGGGGAAGAATTCCGTTGACGGCGGCGGAGACCAGCGACAGGAGGCGGCTGGCGACAAGGAGGATGATCCGGAGACCCAGGAGGCAGAGTGAGCTATGCGCGGGCGAAGGGGTTTCGGAGAAATTCCCAAAATTTTGCCCATGAGTATATATAGCCCGACCCTGTCGGTGTGACCGAGTGGAACAACTCGGTGGCACCGAGATGCATAACTGTTGACAGTTACAGCAACTCAGTGTGACCGAAAAGTTCAAATCGGTTGCATCGAGAATGAAAACCTAGATCGACTTAGTGATCTCGGTATGACCAAAATGGATGAATCGGTCAGACCGAAACGCACAAAGAAGTTTTGGAAGTTTAAGTCTATGACGAATCGGGGACTCCGAGTGCTCCTCACACAGAGTGGTTCGAATCTGACTTGATCAAATTTTGTGATGTAGCATTAATAGAGTTTGAGACGAGAAAAGCATAGATAGCTAGAGAGGGTTCTTAGGCATTCTTGTCCATCCACTTGGCAAAAGAAAAGAAAACCAATCAATCAAAACAACAAGTGGATGTCCTCGAATGAGTAAAATATGCAATCAACATGCTCACACAATAAAATGGCAATTGAAATATGTGGCGAAGCATGCACAACCAATTCTAGCATCTATCAAACAATTGGCGATGACTAGGTCATCTATATATGAGTATATTGACTTAGGAGTCAAATGAGAACATTTGATCATAGGTCATACTCATCGTTTAAGCACAAGTGGGGTTACCACTTTTACATAAAGCATTGTTGTGTTCACACCATTAGAGTTGCTTTAGCTCAATTCTTAGAGTAAAGCTCCCCCTAGATGTGAGATCCCCCCTAAGAGGGATGAACTAACCTTGGGTTTTGTCGATGATGACTTCATGTAGATGTTGAAGATGTGGATGCTCAATGTTGATGTAGATCATTTGGAGCTATCCATTGGAGTGAGTTGCACTTTCAATACCTACACGGGTTAGTCCCACAAGGAACAAACAAGGATATCCATAGACATAGAGTGATGCACACACAAGATGATGTCTATGAAAGCTTTTAGGTTACCTTGTCCCTTGTCTTACCAACAAGAGGGTTTGTGACTCCTTGAACTAGTGCAAGATGTGGAAGTTGATTGCACTTGTTCTTGCCAAGATGATAAGAGTGAAGTATGTTGGCGGAGTCACCCTCAAGAACTCTCTAGTTCTTCTTCTTCGGGATCCACACCATCTTGATGGGAATCCTCGGTGTTGTAGTTGTACTTGATGAAGTGGAACTTGAAGTAGTCTTGGGAACCCACTTGACCAAGGCCTTAGGAGCTTCTTCAAATG
The DNA here is from genome assembly GCF_018294505.1 of Triticum aestivum. Classification (NCBI taxonomy): domain Eukaryota; kingdom Viridiplantae; phylum Streptophyta; class Magnoliopsida; order Poales; family Poaceae; genus Triticum; species Triticum aestivum. Next base: position 292,527,150 of record NC_057806.1, on the reverse strand, counting down.
CATCAATTTCCTCTTGAAGCTTGTCCTTGCATTTTTGCTTGTGGTCTTGTGGTGGAAGATCATCTTGAGCTTGTGTCCCTTTGAGAGAAGTAGGATCATACTTCTCTTGTTGAGGAACAAACTTCGTCTTGGGGTATTGATCTTCTTCCCACTCAACTCCATTAGCATTGAACTTTTGTTCAAAACCAACACCTTGATTCTTCCGGTGCCTTCCTTGCTTGCGTACAATTTCCTCGAATTGCTTACTTCCGGCAAGGCTCTTGTAAACACCTTTCTCTATAATTCCCTTCAATAAGCTATTTTCTTGCTCAAGTGTAACTTGGCTAAGAGAATCATTAGTGGAATCAAGAGAACTACTAGAAGCAACAATATTGGATTTAGCATGATTATTGTTACTACTAGAGGAAGAATCTTTCATGTTCTTGTTACTAGACTTGACTTGAGGCATGTAAGTGGATAAGAGTAAACGCTTGGCAATGTAAGAAGAACTTTTCTTGCGAAGATCATCATTTATTGCTTTTAAGAACTCATGCTCTTGCTCAAGGTTGAGCTTTTCAAAGCGCAAATTCTCATGAGTCCTTAAAAGTTCTCGATGGTCTCCTAAGATAGTTTCATGAGCTAACTTAAGAGTGTTTAGTTCTTTAGTTATAGACTCAATCTTCTCCTTATCATTGTCATTCATTTTATCTTGATTAGCATGATTAATTGACGTTTCATCATAGTATTCATCACTAGAGTTGTCAACAAGTAAATCATCATCACCTAACAAGTCATCTTCATCACTATTGAAATCAACATACTCGGGGTGTGATACCTTTGGGCCTTTAGCCATGAAGCATGTTCCAACTCCTTCATTTGGTGAGTCAAATATGTCGTAGGAGTTGGTTGTCACAAGTGCTAGATTCGCAACACCTTCATCTTGAGTATATTCAGAGTCGGAGTGATAGCTTCTCTCGGAGTGGTTGTCGGAGTCGGAGCCGGATACCCATTCACCTACATGAGCTTGATGTCTTCATTTTGTGTAGCTCCTTGATGACTTGTCCTTTCTTTCCAAATCCTTGCTTCTCCATGAGGGTCTTCGTTCATAACGATCATCTCTACTCCTTCTTTCTCTAGATGGTGATTCTTCTCTTCTACTTCTTCTCTTCGGAGAATCTTCTCTTCTCTTGTAGGGGGGCGTACACTCATTGGAATAGTGTCCGGGCCTTCCACAATTGTAGCAGTTTTGCTCTCGACTAGAAGATCTTTTGTCATCGTAGGACCTTGACTTGGAGCTTCTCTCTTTGCTTCTACTCTTGTAGAGCTTGTTGAAGTTCTTCACCATTAAGCTCAATTCTTCATTGAAGGTTTGTTTCTCACTCGATGATGTGGGGGCTTCACATGAGGCTTTGTAAGCACCACTTGATTTGTTGTGAAGTTCCTCTTTATCCTTGAGTGACATCTCATGAGCAACAATTTTTCCGATGACTTCCGTTGGCTTGAGATCTTTGTAATTTGGCATCATTTGGATCAATGTGCACACGGTATCATATTTTCCATCCAAGGCTCTTAGGATCTTCTTGATGATGAATCTATTTGTCATCTCTTCACTCCCTAAGCCGGCAATCTCATTTGTGATAAGAGCAAGCCTAGAGTACATTTCAGCGACACCTTCACCATCCTTCATTTTGAACTTGTCAAGTTGACTTTGAAGCACATCCAATTTGGATTCCTTGACGGAGTCGGTACCTTCGTGCATATCAATCAAAGTATCCCAAATTTCCTTTGCATTCTCAAGACGGCTGATTTTGTTGAATTCTTCGGGGCACAATCCGTTGAAGAGGATATCACAAGCTTGAGCATTGTATTGTAGCATCTTCAACTCATCCGCAGTAGCTTCATGATTCGGTTCTCTCCCATCAAAGAATTCACCTTGCATGGAAACACACACAATAGCCCAACCGGCGGGGTTATGTCCAAGAATATGCATTTTCATCTTATGCTTCCAACTAGCAAAATTTGTACCATCAAAGTAAGCACCTCTACGGTGATAATTTGCCTCGCTAGACGCCATACTCTCCTAGGTTGTGAAACCAAGGCTATGACCGCCAAAAGCTATGAAAATCAAAGCAAATAGAGACCAAAGCTCTGATACCACTTATAGGATCGAAAGTATGTCTAGAGGGGGGTGATTAGACTACTTGACCAAATAAAAGTCTAGCCTTTTCCCAATTTTAGTTCTTGGCAGATTTTAGCTATCTTAGCACAAGTCAAGCAATCTCCACACAATTCAAGCAAGCATGCAAAAGAGTATATGAGCAGCGGAAAGTAAAGCATGCAACTTGCAAGAATGTAAAGGGAAGGGTTTGGAGGATTCAAACGCAATTGGAGACATGTATGTTTTTGTCGTGGTTCCGATAGGTGGTGCTATCGTACATCCACATTGATGGAGACTTCAACCCACAGAGGGTAACGGTTGCGCGAGTCCACGGAGGGCTCCACCCACGAAGGGTCCACGAAGAAGCAACCTTGTCTATTCCATCACGGTCGTCGCCCACGAAGGACTTGCCTCACTAGCGGTAGATCTTCACGAAGTAGGCGATCTCCTTGCCCTTACAAACTCCTTGGTTCAACTCCACAATCTTGTTGGAGGCTCCCAAGTGACACCTAGCCAATCTAGGAGACACCACTCTCCAAGAAGTAACAAATGGTGTGTTGATGATGAACTCCTTGCTCTTGTGCTTCAAATGATAGTCTCCCCAACACTCAACTCTCTCTCACGGAATTTGGATTTGGTGGAAAGAAGATTTGAGTGGAAAGCAACTTGAGGAAGGCTAGAGATCAAGATTCATATGGTTGGAATGGAATATCTTAACCTCAACACAAGTGTAGGTGGTTCTCTCTCAGAAAATGTGTATTGGAAGTGTAGGTATGTTCTGATGGCTCTCTCCAGGAATGAAGAGTGGGTGGAGGGGTATATATAGCCTCCACACAGAATCTAACCGTTACACACAATTTGCCAAACTCGGTGGGACCTAATGGTTAAACTCGGTTGGACCGATTCAGCAAACCTAGTGACCGTTAGGATTTTCGGTGGGACTGAGATGCAACTCAGTAGGACCGATATGGTTAGGGTTGGGGCATAACATAATCTCGGTGTGACCGATTACACAAACTTGGTGGGACCGATTTTGGTAATAAGCTAACCAGAGAGTTGGTCAGGTAAACTCGGTGGGACCGATTTGCTCATCTCGGTGAGACCGAAATGTTACAAAAGTGAAACAGAGAGTTTACATTGCAATCTCGATGGGACCGATCGCTCATCTCGGTAAGACCAAAACGTTATGAAGGGAAACAGAGAGATTACAATCCCATCTCGGTGAGACCGAGATCCCTATCGGTGAGACCGATTTGCCTAGGGTTTGTGGCAGTGGCTATGACATTTGAAACTCGGTGGCGCCGGATAGAAAGAATCTGTGGGGCCGAGTTTGACTTTTGGTTTAGGTCATATGTGGATGTGGGAAGGTAGTTGAGGATTTTGGAGCATATCACTAAGCACTTTGAGCAAGCAAGCCATTAAGCAACACCTCATCCCTCCTTGATAGTATTGGCTTTTCCTATAGACTCAATGTGATCTTGGATCACTAAAATATAAAATGTAGAGTCTTGAGCTTTACGCTTGAGCCAAACCTTTTGTCCTTAGAATTTTGAGGGATCCACTTTCCTCATCCATGCCATGCCATTCATTGAGCTTTTCCTAAAATATTAATCTTGGAATAATGTTAGCTCAATGAGCTATATGTTGTTAGGAATTACCAAAACCACCCAGGGATAGTTGCACTTTCACTATGACATGCAAGGGATGGAGTTGATCCCGGAGCTGTTCGCGGTGCTTAAGACCACAAAAGGTAGAAATCAAGAAGGAGCATCAAGTGTTGATGGTTTAACAAGACCACTGGTTTCAAGAGGGGCAAGTGCTAGAAGGGAAACTTCATGGATGGCAAACCAGTTGCCGCTCCAGTGAAGGAACCCAAGGTTGAACCCAAACCCGATACTAAGTGCTTCTATTGTAAGGGGAACGGTCACTGGTAGCGGAATTACTCCAAATGCATGGTAGATAAGAAGGCTGGCAACTTCAACAAAGTATATATGTGTTATTAATGTGTACCTTACTAGTACTCCTGGTAGCACCTGGGTATTGGATACCGGTTCAGTTACTATTATTGGTGACTTGAAGCAAAAGCTACGGACTAAACAGAGACTGGCTAAGGGCGAGGTGACGGTGTGTGTTGGAAGTATTTCCAAAGTTAATGAGATCACCATCGCACGCTCCATCTCCCTTCGGGGTTAGTATTGAACCTAGATAAATGTTATTAGGTGTCTACGTTGAGCATGAATATGATTAAATCATGTTCACTGCAATACAGTTATTCATTTAAGTTAGAGAATAATGGTTATTCTGTTTACATGAATAATACCTTTCATGGTCATGCACCCTATGTGAATGGTTCATTGAATCTCGGTCGTGGTGATACACATGTTCACGCCAAAAAGATGTAGAGTTAATAATGATAGTACCACTTTCTCGTGGCACTGCCGCTTAGGTCATATTGGCGTAAGATGCATGAAGAAACTCCGTGTCAATGGAGTTTTGGAGTCACTTGATTTTGAATCACTTGACACATGCGAGCCATGCCTCATGGGCAGGATGACTAAGACCCCGTTTTCAGGTACAATGAAACGGGCAAGTGACTTGTTGGAAATCATACATGCTGATGCGTGTGATCCAATGAGAATTGAAGTGTGCGGTGGATATCGCTATTTTCTCATCTTCAGTGACGATTTGAGTAGATATAGGTATATTTACTTAATGAAGCACAAGTCTGAAACATTTGAAAAGTCTAAACAATTTCAGAGTGAAGTTAAGAACCATCATAACAAGAAGATCAAATTCCTACGATTTGATCGATGAGAATTTCTGAGTTATGAGTTTGGCAATCACTTAAGACATTGTGGAATTGTTTCACAGTTGAAGCCACCTGGAACACCACAGGGTAATGGTGTGTTCGAACGTCGTAATCGAACCCTATGAGATATGGTGCGATCTATGATATCTCTTACCGATCTACCGTTTTCATTTTGAGGTTATGCGTTAGAGACAACTGCATTCACTTTAGATAGGACACCATCTAAGTCCGTTGAGACGACGTCGTATGAACATTGGTTTGGCAAGAAACCAAAGTTGTCGTTTCTTAATGTTTGGGGCTGCGATGCTTAAGGCTTCAGCCGGAGAAGCTCGAACCCAAAAGCGGAAAAACACATCTTCATAGGATACCCAAAGGTGACAGTTGGGTATACCTTCTATCTCAGATCTGAGGGCAAATTGTTTGTCGCTAAGGACAGGTCCTTTCTCGAGAAGGAGTTTCTCTCGAAAGAATTGAGTGGGAGGAAGATAGAACTTGATGAAGTTGTTGAACCTCTACTTCAACCAGAAAGTGGTGCAACACAGAAAGATGTTTCTGTGGCGCCTATGTCGGTTGAAGAGGAAGTTAATGATAGTGATCATGAAGCTTCGGATCAAGTTGCTATCGAACCTCGTAGGTCGACAAGGATATGTACCACTCCAGAGTGGTACGGTGATCCTGTCTTAGATATCATGTTGTTAGACAACAATGAACTTACGAGCTATGGAGAAGCGATGGTGGGCTCGTATTCCGACAAATGGTTAGAAGCCATGAAATCCGAGATAGGGTCCATGTATCAAAACAAAGTATGGACTTTGGTGGACTTGCCCGTTGATCGGCAAGCCATTGAGATAAATGGATCTTTAAGAAGAAGACGGACGTGGACGGTAATGTTACTGTCTATGAAGCTCGACTTGTGGCAAAGAGTCTTTTCACAAGTTCAAGGAGTTGACTACGATGAGAATTTCTCACCCGTAGTGATGCTTAAGTCCGTCGGAATCATGTTAGCATTAGCTGTATTTTTCGATTATGAAATCTGACAGATGGATGTCAAAAACAAGTTTTCTTACCAGTTTTCGTAAGAAAGAGTTGTATGTGATACAATCAAAGGTTTTGTTGATCCTAAGGATGCTAAAAGGTATGCTGGCTCCAGCAATCCTTCTATGGACTAGAGCAAGCGTCTCGGAGTCAGAATATATGCTTTGATGGAGTGATCAAAGCTTTTAGGTTTATACAATGTTTGCTAGAAATTGTATTTACAAGAAAGTGAGTGAGAGCACTACAACATTTCTGATAAGTATATGTGGATGACATATTGTTGATTCGAAATAATGTAGAATTTCTGGAAAGCATAAACGGTTGTTTGAAGAGTCATTTTCAAAGGAAGACCTGGATAAAGCTACTTACATATTGGGCATCAAGATCTATAGAGATTGATCAAGACGCCTGATGATACTTTCAAAGAATGCACACCTTGACATGTTTTTGAAGGCGTTCAAAATAGATCAGTCAAAGAAGGGATTCTTGCCTGAGTTGTAAGGTGTGAAGTTGAGTAGGACTCAAAGATTGACCACGGCAGAAGAAAGAGGAAGGACGAAGGTCGTCCCCTATGCTGTTGTCATAGGCTCTATACGGTATGCCATGCTAAGTACCGCACCAGATGTGTGCCTTGCCACATGTCTGGCAAGAGGGTACAAAGGTGATCTAGGAGTGGATCACCGGATAGCGGTCAAAATTATCCATAGAGGAATAAGGAAATGTTTCTCGGTTATGGAGGTGATAAAGAGTTCGACGTAAAGAGTTACGTCGATGCAAGCTTAACACCTATCCGGATAGCTCTGAGTAGAGATGCCGGATACGTATAATGGAGCAACAATTTGGAATAACTCCAAGTGGAAGGTGGTAGCAGCATCTACGATATGACATAAAGTTTTGCGAAATACATAGGGATCTGAATATTGCAGACCCGTTGACTACAACCTCTCTCACAAGCATAACATGATCAAACCCAAAACTCATTGAGTGTTAATCACATAGTGATGTGAACTAGATTGTTGAGTCTAGTAAACTCTTTGGATGTTGGTCACATGGCGATGTGACCTGTGAGTGTTAATCACATGGCGATGTGAACTAGATTATTGACTCTAGTGCAAGTGGGAGACTGTTGGAAATATGCCCTAGAGGCAATAATAAATTGGTTATTATTATATTTCCTTGTTCATGATAATCATTTATTATCCATGCTAGAATTGTATTGATAGGAAACTCAGATACATGTGTGGATACATAGACAACACCATGTCCCTAGTAAGCCTCTAGTTGACTAGCTCGTTGGTCAATAGATGGTTACGGTTTCCTGACCATGGACATTGGATGTCGTTGATAACGGGATCACATCATTAGGAGAATGATGTGATGGACAAGACCCAATCCTAAGCCTAGCACAAGATCGTGTAGTTCATATGCTAAAGCTTTTCTAATGTCAAGTATCATTTCCTTAGACCATGAGATTGTGCAACTCCCGGATACCGTAGGAGTGCTTTGGGTGTGCCAAACGTCACAACGTAACTGGGTGGCTATAAAGGTGCACTACGGGTATCTTCGAAAGTGTCTGTTGGGTTGGCACGAATCGAGACTGGGATTTGTCACTCCGTGTAACGGAGAGGCATCTCTGGTCCCACTCGGTAGGACATCATCATAATGTACACAATGTGACCAAGGAGTTGATCATGGGATGATGTGTTACGGAACGAGTAAAGAGACTTGCCGCTAACGAGATTGAACAAGGTATCGGGATACCGACGATCGAATCTCGGGCAAGTATCGTACTGATAGACAAAGGGAATTGTATATGGGATTGATTGAATCCTTGACATCGTGGTTCATCCGATGAGATCGTCGTGGAGCATGTGGGAACCAACATGGCTATCCAGATCCCGCTGTTGGTTATTGACCGGAGAGCTGTCTCGGCCATGTCTGCATAACTCCCGAGCCCGTAGGGTCTACACACTTAAGGTTTGATGACGCTAGGGTTATAGGGAATACATGTACGTGGTCACCGAATGTTGTTCGGAGTCCTGGATGAGATCCCGGATGTCACGAGGAGTTCCGGAATGGTCCGGAGGTAAAGATTTATATATGGGAAGTCATCATACGGTCACCGGAATAATTCGGGGGGTTACCGATATTGTACCGGGACCAGCGAAAGGGCTCCGGGGTCCGCCGGGAGGGCCCTATGGGCTGTGTGTGGAGAGGGACCAGCCCCTTAGTGGGTTGGGCGCCTCCCCCCTAGGGCCCATGCGCCTAGGGTTTTGGGGGAACCCTAAAGGGGGCGCCCCCTTGCCTTGGGGGGGCAAGGCAACCCCCCTGGTCGCCGCCCCCTCCTCAGATTGGATCTAAGGGGGCCGCGCCCCCTCTCCCTTGCCCCTATATATATGTGGGGGGTAGGAGGGTAGCCGCACCCAAGTTCTGGCGCAGCCCTCCCCCTCTCCCAAGTCATCCTCCTCTCCCACGGTGCTTGACGAAGCCCTGCAGGATTGCCACGCTCCTCCTTCACAACCACGCCGTCGTGCTGCTGCTGGATGGAGTCTTCCCCAACCTCTCCTTCTCCCCTTGCTGGATCAAGGCGTGGGAGATGTCACCGGGCTGCACGTGTGTTAAACGCGGAGGCGCCGTTGTTCGACGCTTAGATCGGAATCAACCGCGATCAGAATCACTACGAGTACGACTCCTTCATCCGCATTCTTGCAACGCTTCCGCTTAGCGATCTACAAGGGTATGTAGATGCACTCCCCTTCCCCTCGTTGCTAGATTACTCCATAGATTGATCTTGGTGATGCGTAGAAAATTTTAAATTTCTGCTACGATCCCCAACACTTCATTCCAATGTTCTTTGGCAGTAACAAACTGGAGAAGGCCGGCATCTCTGAAGCAGTCAAGGGCTTCTTCTAGGCAGGGCAGGCCAGCCATGGCTTCGTAGTCTAGATGCATATGAGGGAAAATGCGCCCCTGATTGTATAAGATGCAAGAATAGTAGCTGCGCTGCTGATAACTCCAGAATCGATCTGATGAAATTCTTGGCCTTGTGTAGGGGTTCTTGGCACTGTCAAAGAATGTGTTGTGTGCCTTGAAGCCATTCAGATTAAATTATCCTGGTGAAGTTATAGTACCGAGAAACCTTGGCAGCCTAGGCTTTCGCTTCTGGACCTGAGGCCTGTGCTCCACATGATAGTCAAATTGCGGACCGACAACAGGTGGAGGAACCAGAATGGGCCACCGGATGGTGGTAAGTTGACCTTGATAGAATGCTTTCTCAATGGTGTGTGGCCTGGGAGGTGGTACAGGAGCAGAGGCATTGGCGTGGGCTTTGAGCCACACAATGGCTTCGGGGTTCACATGCACTTCTGGCGCCACATTAGCTTCAGGTGCCACATTTGCTTCGGCCATGACCACGTCATTGACTTCAGTATTGGTATTTGTGGCCACCTCAGTATTTTCAACCTCCACTCGAGTAGCTGGAGGGTCGGACACGTTCTCCTCGAGAACAACTTCAGGGTTGGTTGGGGGTGTAGCAACACGTTCTTCTTCATGTCTTGGCTCTTCTTGTTCATCGGCTGATGCAGCCGGAATATCTTCAGCCACTTTGGCCTCAGACTCAGGGATGTTCGTAGTAGGAGAGGTTTCAGGAAAGACTTGGCGTGAAACGGATTGGTGCTCTTCTCCTTCTGGAACACTTGACAGAGTGACCTGTGGCCTTGGTCCTTTGCGAAGCCTGCGAAACGCTGGCGACGCTTGTGGAGATGGAGTTGGTTGGACCACAAAGTCATTGTTGTCAAGCACCGGAGTGGTGACTTGAGGTGGGGGAGTACTTGGTGATTCTTGTTGACAGGGGGAGTCTTGAGGGTGATCAGCCCATGAGTGATCCCGAGCAATTGGCGTCAATGGACGACCAATGCTGATGAGTTCGCTGTTCGTGAGAATAGGCGATGATACCACATTGTGTTCGATCTGAGGAAGGACTTCATCCTCTTCAACTGCGATGGGGTCAACTACTGGAATGTCTCCAGCTTCAGGAGCCTCTGTGGAAGCAGGCTCATGAACTATCAACTGGCGCTCACTATGTTCAGACGCATGACGAGCCACTGAGAACGGCTCGACAACAAGGGGCTTTGTGGGAGCAACCCGATCTTTCTTCTTTGTCTTTCTCTTTTTCGTCGGTGGAGCGTCGTCAGTGGTGTGCTTGGTCTTGCGCTTGCGGGCTTCGACTTCAGCTGCCCTTGTTTTCTTGAGCTCCGAAGCCACTATGGGGACCTTAGGCTTCGAGCGTGTCATACTGGCAGGGAAGACAATGTGAGGTTCTTCCTACCTTGATGCTTCAGGTTGGGCCACAACAGGCTTCCTCTTCTTCTTGGCAGCCATTCTGGGGTCAATGCCAGGTCACCCCAAAGCCTTGCGCTTTTCAGCTTCATTGTAGCCTTGAACACATTTGGCAGCCAGGTGTTTCATGCGCTCTCGAGAACCTTTAGCTTCTTCACGTTTCTTGTGAAACGCCTCCTTGAGCTCATGCAACATGACCTTGAAGTTTTGGACATCTGCCACATTGAGCTTGGCCATGTGCTTCTTGAACTGAGCCTTTTCATAGTCAATCTTGTGCTTCAGCTTAACAATTCTCTGTGCAAAAGCCAGCTCAGGAGCAATGGCTCCATGGAAGGAGACGTTGAGGCCAATTGGGAGTTGAAGATCATCAAAACTGTGGTCTGGGTTGTTGAACCACTCATCAATGAACTTGTACAGGATCTCCACGTCAAAGAGGGGAAGATCATTGAAGATTTCCGCCTCTTGCTTGCTCTTTATAAGCAGCTCAAGAGCATCATCGCCAAGATCGTCATCGCTAGACAGATCAATGGCTTCGTTCTCATTCCTCAGAACGGCAGCAGGGGTCAATGCTTGACCAATTGGTTGCATGGGCTTCTTCATCTTGTCAGACTTGGAGATGCAAGAGACATCTTCAGACTACACACTGGCTTCAGGAGGTGCAGTGGCCAGAGGCTTCGCCCGCGAAACTTTTGGTGCAGAGGAGGGCTTTGAAGCCTTTGGCTTCTTTTGCTTCACAGGCTTCGCTGGTGCAGGCGCTTTGTCAGAATCAGCGTCATCTGCAGAGTGATCCACGGCTGCCCCTTGAACCTGAATGTGAGAGATAAGACCTTCAAGGTTGTAGAAGGGCCCAACAATATTGGGTTCAGCATCGCGTGTGCCGTCGGCACGAGGAGCAGAGGGACGGGGGTTGAAGTCTAACCCAAGCGGCTTCTTGTTCTCTTTGGCAGAAGTTTTGGCAAACTAGAAGTTGCGCTTAAAGAGATTGTCTTCACGACACCATAATAGAGAGGATGGATCGGCATTAGCAGGCTGAGGTCCACGGATCATGCAAGGGTAGAAGCCTTGAGCAATAGCTTCGGACTTCGACTTGGGCTGAAGACCTTTGTATATAATATCTCCCCAGGGGCCCTTGATGGCATTCTTTTCAGCATATTCGTCAGTGACAAATTTGTACTTGAACCATTCCTCTGCCCAATGTCTTCAAATCCATTGGATTCGGTTCTTGCACTCTCCATAGGTCTCTTCTGGATCTGACTTGTATAGCTCATAGAGATCCGGTGGCAGGTCCTTAGCAGTGTTTTCACGGCTTTGTCTGCCGCCCTTCCTGAATGATTTTTCTGTCGCCATGAAGTTCAGACTGAATGGCTTCAGAACTTGCAAAGGCTTCCTTCTTGTAGCGACCCGACCCGAATGGATCAAGTGCTCTGTGCTCAGGTGTCATCCCTGGATCAGTAATGCTGACACCACACAGTACATCGAAGGATTTATAGCAGAGTGGCAATCACACACTTATTACATCGTTGTCTCAAAGAGAACTTTTACAATAAATATGGCTTAAGGCCATCTAGTGTCGAAAACAGCGGAAGACTCGGAAGATAAATGGGTCCATCAACTCCAACGGCATCACTGAGTATAGAACCACGACCTAAAAGCACCTTACTCGTCGTCTGAAAAGTCTGCAACATGAGAAGTTGCAGCCCGAAAACGGGTCAGCACATGGAATATGCTGGCAATGTAACACATAGAGAGTAATGGAATGAAACAGCTATACTATATGCATATATGGCTGGTGGAAAGCTCTATGGTTACAGTTTTGCGTAAAGCCAATTTTTCCCTACTGCAAAGGAATAAATTTATTTAACTATCATGGTAGTTGTTAAACATCGAGAATGGTTGACAGCATTCCGATCCCAATTAAGTGAACAATTAAAACCCAACAACATTAATTAGAAGTAACATGTTGAGATTCACATGATATTCAAGTACTAGATACTCAAGTTGTCCATAACCGGGGACACGGCTAATCATGATTAGTTTGTACACTCTGCAGAGGTTTGCGCACTTTTCCCCACAAGACTCGATCGCCTCCGTTTGGTTTCTCGCACTACATGGTGTTTGAGAAGACGGATGACCGAGACACAGTCTTTCAGAAGCGCTAGCACCTTACATGTGGGTAGACCGGTACACCTACATCCCCTACATCTGCTAGTCTACCCGTAAGAGTTCGCACGACTTAGTCAACTATGCCAGAGCCCATAATGGCTTGTGGCTGCACACGGAAGTTTCTAGCATGAAAGATCTTATGATCCCTTTGAGCCTGGGTGGCGGTCCAAAAAAACAGGCAAGTCCTGATAGACATCAGGTGCCTCAATCCACCCAGATGTGTGTTTAAGTTGCCACCTTAGATAAACCATTAAAATTATCAACTCACATCTGTCATGGATATCACTCACCCAATCCACGTCTACTAGCATAGCATGGCATAATAAGCAAACGTAGAAGTAACTCCCAAAGGTTTCATAATAATACAGGTGATAGGTACTACCTCATCTACTTCCCATCCCACAATTTAATTAGATCCTAATCATGCAATGTGAGAGGATTGATCTAATGCAATAAAACATGGGTTGTAGAAAAGGTATGATCAAAGTGTTACTTGCCTTGCTGATGATCCGCGAGACCTAGGGTTTCGAAGTAACAAGCGGTGCAATCCAGGTGATCTATCGCAGACAAACAACAAGCATACAATAAGTACTCATCTAATGCACAGGTAAAACTCGAACAAGAGAACGAACCAGAAAATTCAACTTAAGAACTCCGGTTGCAAAGAAAGAACGAACCGAACAAAGAAACGGAAAACAAACGGCGGAAGAAAACAACTCGGTTCTAGCAAGTTGAAACTAGGTCAAATTTTTACCAGGGCAAAAACTTGTTTAAGTTGATTAGACGGAACAACGGTTTCGAAACGAAACTCCAGGCGCTTGAATCACCTGATTCCGATAAACGAGCGAGAAGAAAGACTAGAACGAAGATCGGATCTGAGATCGCGATCGCGGAATAAATCCGACGAAAAGAAAGAGACGAACGGTTAAACGAACGGGCGTCGTTAACCGGGGAACAATCGGTGATCACGTTCGTTGAGACGAACGGTCTGAAAGAAGAACGAAAACCGATCTAGGGTTTTCGGAAAAGAAACCGAAAAAGAAACGGAAAGAAAACCGGAACGGTTTAGAAAAGAACCGGAAAGAAAACGAATCGAAAGAGAAGAAAAGAATCGGAACGTTTTATAAGAAAAACCAAACCGAGGGGATAGGAGAGACGTGGCGCGGCTACCTCGGCGAGGTTCCGGCGAGGGCGGTGTTGGGCGGCGGTGGCGATGCACAAGGGCGGCGGCGGTGGTGAGGGGCGCGGGGTGGGGCGCGGCTAAGGAGGAGAGGGCTTGGGGTTTTGATTTGATGTTTTGGAGGGGGGGTGTGGGGGTATTTATATAGGTGAGGGGAGGGGGTTTCTTGGGGTAGGGGACAAGAAATAGAGTAGGAATAGGAAAACGAAACAAAGGAAAGAGGGGGCTAGAACCGGCCTTGAATCCCTCTGGGACTCGGCCTGGGCGAGGGGAGGCGGCGGCTGGCGCCTGGCGCCTGACGTGCAGCGCTGCTGGGGGCGGCGGCTGGCTGGGCCTTTGGCCCGGCTGGCCTGCGGGAGTTCCCTTTTTTTTAAACGGTTACGCGCGCAGAAAAACAAAAGAAAAGAAAACTAAACGGGCTCCAAAATTCCTAAAGTAAATTTTCCCCGACTCCTAAAAATGAGTCGAACAAAATGAACTTTACTCCGGGCCTAAAATGCAATTTTTGAAAACGCGCATTTTTCCCTATCCAAATAAAAAGCAAACAAAACTCCGGCAAAACCAAAATTTGATTTATTCATTAAATCTTCATTTTTCCTAAATTTGGGGAAATCATATTATTCCCTCTCTCATCATTTTTGATATTGGAAAAATAATTGAAGATGAAATAAAATAAATCAAATAATCCTCTTTTCAAAATTTGAGAAAACTCAAATATGAAAATAAGGAAATCTCCAACTCTCTCCGAGGGTCCTTGAGTTGCGTGAAATTTCTAGGATCGGGCAAAATGCAAGAAAATATGACATGCATGATGATCTAATGTATAACATTCCAAATTGAAAATTTGGGATGTTACAAACCTACCCCCCTTAAGATGAATCTCTCCCTCGAGATTCGGGTTGGCTAGAAAATAGGTGAGGGTGGTCCTTGAGCAAATCTTCTTCTCTCTCCCAGGTGGCTTCATCCTCTGAGTGGTGGTTCCACTGAACTTTGCAAAACTTGATAACCTTGCTGCGAGTAACTCTGCTGGCATAATCGAGAATCTTGACTGGCTTCTCCTCATACGTTAAGTCGTCCTTCAACTGAATCGCTTCGAGTGGCACGGTATCTCTTAGCGGTACCTCCGCCATCTCGGCATGACATTTCTTCAGCTGAGAAACATGGAATACATCATGAACTCCTGACAGTCCCTCTGGTAATTCCAACTTATAAGCGACTTCTCCCATACGTTGCAAGATCTTATACGGTCCAACGAAACGCGGTGCTAACTTTCCCTTAACTCCAAAGCGCTTAACTCCTCGAAGTGGGGATACTCGGAGATAAACTCTGTCTCCGGTTTCGTAGACTGTCTCCTTGCGTTTAGAATCTGCGTAGCTCTTCTGCCTGGACTGGGCTACCTTGAGCCTATCGCGAATCAACTTAACTTTCCGTTCAGACTCCTTAATCAAATCTGGTCCAAAGAATTGACGGTCTCCAACTTCGTCCCATGACAACGGTGTCCTGCACCTCCTTCCGTATAAAGCTTCGAAAGGTGCCATCTTCAAACTGGTTTGGTAACTGTTGTTATAAGAAAACTCCGCATACGGCAAGTTATCGTCCCAACTAGATCCATAATCTAGTGCACAAGCTCTCAGCATATCTTCCAAAATCTGATTGACTCTCTCGGTCTGTCCATCCGTCTGCGGATGAAAAGCTGTGCTGAACTCTAGTCTGGTTCCTAAAGTTTCATGCAACTGATTCCAAAACTTTGAGGTAAATTGGGTTCCTCTATCTGATACGATACTCCTCGGAACTCCATGCAAACAAATGATCCTAGTCATGTATATCTTCGCCAACTTAGCACTGGTGTAAGTGGTCTTAACTGGGAATAAAATGTGCTACCTTTGTCAAACGATCAACTACTACCCATATCGAGTCATAGCCTGCTTTGTCCTGGGTAGTCCTGTGATAAAATCCATGCCTATCTTATCCCACTTCCATTCGGGTATCGGCAATGGTTGTAACAATCCTGCTGGCTTCTGATGCTCTGCCTTTACTCTCTGACATACGTCACAAACTGCTACATATGCTGCAATATCCTTCTTCATTCCGGTCCACCAGAATGTTTCCTTCAAATCCAAATACATCTTGGTATTCCCTGGGTGAATCGAATACGGTGAATCATGTGCCTCTTGCAAAATCAACTTCCTGATCTCCGGGTCATTGGGCACATAAACACGGTCCTCAAACCATAGGGTATCGTGCTCATCCTCACGAAATCCCTTTGCTTTTCCTTTGCTCAATTTCTCTTTTATAGCAGCAATCTCCTTGTCAGATTTCTGAGCTTCTCTGATCTTATCCATCAATGTTGACTGAATCTCCAATGCTGCTACATAGCCTCTCGGAACTATTTCCAAACATAGCTCACGAAGGTTTTCTGCTAACTCCTTGGGTATTTTCCCCGTCATTAGAGTATTGACATGGCTCTTACGGCTCAATGCGTCAGCTACTACATTAGCTTTTCCGGGATGGTAATGCAATCTCATGTCATAATCCTTGATGAGCTCCAACCATCTCCTTTGTCTGAGGTTCAACTCCTTCTGCGTGAAAATGTACTTCAAACTCTTGTGATCCGTGTACACCTCACAATGATTTCCAATGAGGAAATGTCTCCACGTTTTCAATGCATGCACTACGGCTGCTAACTCCAAATCATGCGTGGCATAATTCAACTCATGAGGCTTCAGTTGTCGTGAAGCATACGAAACAACTCTCCTTCCTGCATAAGCACTGCTCCAAGTCCTCGACGTGAAGCGTCGCAATACACCTCATAATCCTTGGTCTGATCTGGCAAAATCAATACTGGTGAGGTAACCAAACGTTTCTTCAATTCCTGGAAACTAGCCTCACACTCCTCAGTCCATTGAACTTAGTATCCTTCTTCAACAATTCAGTCATAGGCTTCGCAATCTTTGAAAAGTTCTCAATAAATCTCCGGTAGTATCCTGCGAGTCCAAGAAAACTCCGGATCTCTCCAACTGTTGTTGGTGCTTCCCATTCGGTTACGGTCTCAACCTTTGTGGGGTCAACTGCTATACCTTCTCCGGATATAACGTGTCCGAGGAATCCAACTTCCTTCAACCAAAACTCACATTTGCTGAATTTGGCATATAACTGATGTTCCCTTAGTTTCTCCAAAACCAAACGCAAATGTTCCTTATGCTCCTCTTCATTCTTTGAATAAACCAGGATGTCATCAATGAACACTACGACGAACTTATCCAAAAACTCCATAAACACTTTGTTCATCAGGTTCATAAAATAGGCAGGTGCGTTAGTCAATCCAAATGACATAACGGTAATACTCATACAGTCCATATCTTGTGGTGAATGCTGTCTTAGGTATGTCCTGCTCTCGAATCTTCAATTGATGGTACCCTGATCGCAAATCGATCTTGGAAAACACTTTAGCTCCTTGCAACCGATCAAACAGATCGTTGATCATTGGCAGTGGGTACTTGTTCTTGATGGTTACTTCATTCAATCCCCGATAATCTACAACCATCCTTAATGATCCATCCTTCTTTTCCACTAGAAGTACGGGTGATCCCCAAGGCGAAGAACTTGGGCGAATGTAACCTTTATCCAATAACTCCTTAATCTGATTCTTAATTTCCACCAAATCCTTTGCTGGCATCCTATATGGTCTCTTCGATATTGGCCCAGTGCCTGGCAATAACTCAATCAAAAACTCAATGTCTCTATCCGGTGGCATGCCTGGCAATTCCTCAGGAAATACATCAGGAAAATCCTTTACCACTGGTACTTCCTCCTGCACAACTCCTGATAAGGAATTTACTTGTGTCCTGTTTGGCACATGCCGGGATACATACTTGATCCTTCTTCCTTCTGGTGTGGTAAGCAAAATTGTCTTACTGGCGCAATCGATGTTTCCTCCATACATCGACAACCAATCCATACCTAAGAATCACATCCAGATCCTTGGGATTCCAAAATAATTAAATCCGTTGGGAAAACATGCCTTCCTATTCTTAATGGTACTTGGAAACATCCTTGTCTGGCCATGTACTCTGCTCCTGGCGAGCTTACTAGCATAGGTGTTTTAAGAATCCTAGTGGGCAGGCTATACTTTTCCACAAATACCCTTGATATGTATGAATGTGATGCACCAGTATCGAAAAGAACGAGTGCGGTAAATGACTTAACCAAAAACTTACCGATTACTGCATCGAGCTGATCTTCAACCTCCTCCACATTAACGTGGTTCACCTGTCCCCTATTGAAAGGGTTCGGCTTCTTCCCAGAGCTTCCATTGCCTTCCATTCTGGCCCTCGGGACATTCATTGGCATAATGTCCGGTCTTGGAACACTTGAAACAGGTGACTTGACTCAGGTCTCTCTTGGTTGGGGTCGATGGGATGGTCCGGTTCTGGCCATTGCTTCCTCCATTCCCATTACCATTCTTGTGGCCATTATGGTTGTGTGAACTACCTCCTCCATGGGTATGCTGAAACTGAAATCCCGGTTTAGGGGCAAAACGGGGCTTCTGCTGGGCTCCAGAGTTATACTTCCCCTGTCCATACTTCCTCTTACGGTTTTCAATCTGCTGTTGCTTTCCTTCAATCATGATGGCACGATCTACCAACTCCTGGTAGTTGTTGAAACTCGCTACCATCAACTTCATGCTTAGTTCATCATTCAGTCCTTCCAGAAACTTCTCCTGCTTAGCTGCATCCGTAGCAACGTCATCTGGGGCATAACGTGCTAACTTGCTGAAATCGTCAATGTACTGGCCAACTGTCCTTCCTCCTTGGCGTAAGTTGCGAAACTCACACTTCTTCATGGCCATAGCTCCTGTGAAATATGGGCAGTGCGGAAAGCTTGCTGAAACTGATCCCATGTGACGGTGTCAACTGGGTAAGTGGCTGTGAAATTCTCCCACCATGCTGCCGCGGGTCCGTCAAGCTGGTGAGCGGCAAACTTCACTTTCTCACCATCCGTGCATCCGATAGTGGTCAACTCCCTTCCTATCTTGCGGAGCCAATTGTCTTCTACTATCGGCTCGGTGCTACTGGAAAACACCGGCGGATTCAGCCTAAGGAAACGGGCTAAGTGGTCAACAGGTGGTGGTGGTGGTGGTGGGTTGTTGTTGTTCTGCTGGTTCTGGACTAATATCTGCATCAATTGATTCTGTTGCTGGATCAACTGAGTGAGTTCCGGTGGGAATCCATTGTCATGTCTCGGAGGCATCTGAGGGTTTAGAAAAGATGAGAATTAAGAATAGAGGGGGTCTAAAGGGAAAACACTACCCCAATGCACATGAGCAAATGCACACAAAATCACTCCATTCAATCAAACAAGGGCTTACATTGGTCTAAAACTATCGCAAAAGTGCTCAAACTATTGTGTTTACATGGGGGAATACTACTACTATCTGGTGGTCATCTAGAAATTTGAACCGGTGGAAGATTCCATGATATCTGCTCCAGCTTCGTCTTCAAAGTCGGGTTCACTTGGATCCGAATCGGTGTCGTCAATGATGATGTAGTTGTCCGGACATGCGACGTACTCGTCTTCCTCCGTGGATGCTAACTTCCTCTTGAGTTCTTCAATCTCCTGCTTAAGATCGCCATTGTGCCTTGCTAGAGCTACGATCTCATCCATGTAGTCCTTGCGTGTAGACTTCAGTTCTCCTTCTAGCTCAATGTTCCTTGCCTTTGCATTCTTCAACTCTATCATATCATTGCACATCTGGTTCTCGTGGCGTCGAATGTGCTGGTTTAACTCCTGGATGAAAGATGCAATGGATCTATCCTTCTTGGTGCTGACTAACTCCCATTGTTCATCTCGGCGTCCGCAAATCTGGTAGATAGTGTCCTTGAGGTCTTCTTGGTAAACTTCTCCAATGCGTCCTATGGTGATATGAGCTGCCATGCTCTTTCCCAGACTCCAGGTTGGTGCATTGAAAACACTATCTATAGGCTTCGTGATTGGTGCGAATGTTCCTTCCCGGAACGTGAGCTTGAATCTTCCAGCGCTCCTCTTCAGGCAGAGTGGCGTTGAAGGTTCCCGTGAAGCTTGGTAATCCAATGTTCAGGTACTTGGTGACTTCCTTCAGGTGAAATCCAAATGGTGTGCCTTCATCCGGTTGAGCGTACTTAATCTTCGCGTTCGTCATCCTAATAGAGTAGAAAAGATGAGGAGTTAGAAAATGAGAAGAGAATGGTGATCTATGGCTTTAACTTAGTGGTCGTGTCCTACAGTCAGCGTGTGCTCTGATACCATCTCTGTAGCGACCCGACCCGAATGGATCAAGTGCTCTGTGCTCAGGTGTCATCCCTGGATCAGTAATGCTGACACCACACAGTACATCGAAGGATTTATAGCAGAGTGGCAATCACACACTTATTACATCGTTGTCTCAAAGAGAACTTATTACAATAAATATGGCTTAAGGCCATCTAGTGTCGAAAACAGCGGAAGACTCGGAAGATAAATGGGTCCATCAACTCCAACGGCAACACTGAGTATAGAACCACGACCTAAAAGCACCTTACTCGTCGTCTGAAAAGTCTGCAACATGAGAAGTTGCAGCCCGAAAACGGGTCAGCACATGGAATATGCTGGCAATGTAACACATAGAGAGTAATGGAATGAAACAGCTATACTATATGCATATATGGCTGGTGGAAAGCTCTATGGTTACAGTTTTGCGTAAAGCCAGTTTTTCCCTACTGCAAAGGAATAAATTTATTTAACTATCATGGTGGTTGTTAAACATCGAGAATGGTTGACAGCATTCCGATCCCAATTAAGTGAACAATTAAAACCCCAACAACATTAATTAGAAGTAACATGTTGAGATTCACATGATATTCAAGTACTAGATACTCAAGTTGTCCATAACCAGGGACACGGCTAATCATGATTAGTTTGTACACTCTGCAGAGGTTTGCGTACTTTTCCCCACAAGACTCGATCGCCTCCGTTTGGTTTCTCGCACTACATGGTGTTTGAGAAGACGGATGACCGAGACACAGTCTTTCAGAAGCGCTAGCACCTTACGTGTGGGTAGACTGGTACACCTACTTTCCCCTACATCTGCTAGTCTACCCGTAAGAGTTCGCACAACTTAGTCAACTATACCAGAGCCCATAATGGCTTGTGGCTGCACACGGAAGTTTCTAGCATGAAAGATCTTATGATCCCTTTGAGCCTGGGTGGCGGTCCAAAAAAAACAGGCAAGTCCTGACAGACATCAGGTGCCTCAATCCACCCAGATGTGTGTTTAAGTTGCCACCTTAGATCAACCATTAAAATTATCAACTCACATCTGTCATGGATTTCACTCACCCAATCCACGTATACTAGCATATCATGGCATAATAAGCAAACGTAGAAGTAACTCCCAAAGGTTTCATAATAATACAGGTGATAGGTACTACCTCATCTACTTCCCATCCCACAATTTAATTAGATCCTAATCATGCAATGTGAGAGGATTGGACTAATGCAATAAAACATGGGTTGTAGAAAAGGTATGATCAAAGTGTTACTTGCCTTGCTGATGATCCGCGAGACCTAGGGTTTCGAAGTAACAAGCGGCGCAATCCAGGTGATCTATCGCAGACAAACAACAAGCATACAATAAGTACTCATCTAATGCACCGGTAAAACTCGAACAAGAGAACGAACCAGAAAATTCAACTTAAGAACTCCGGTTGCAAAGAAAGAACGAACTGAACAAAGAAACGGAAAACAAACGGCGGAAGAAAACAACTCGGTTCTAGCAAGTTGAAACTAGGTCAAATTTTTACCGGGGCAAAAACTTGTTTAAGTTGATTAGACGGAACAAAGGTTTCGAAACGAAACTCCAGGCGCTTGAATCACCTGATTCCGATAAACGAGCGAGAAGAAAGACTAGAACGAAGATCGGATCTGAGATCGCGATCGCGGAATAAATCCGACGAAAAGAAAGAGACGAACGGTTAAACGAACGGGCGCCGTTAACCGGGGAACAATCGGTGATCACGTTCGTTGAGACGAACGGTCCGAAAGAAGAACAAAAACCGATCTAGGGTTTTCGGAAAAGAAACCGAAAAAGAAACGGAAAGAAAACCGGAACGGTTTAGAAAAGAACCGGAAAGAAAACGAATCGGAAGAGAAGAAAAGAATCGGAACGGTTTATAAGAAAAACTGAACCGAGGGGATAGGAGAGACGTGGCGCGGCTACCTCGGCGAGGTTCCGGCGAGGGCGGCGTTGGGCGGCGGCGGCGATGCATAAGGGCGGCGGCGGTGGTGAGGGGCGCGGGGTGGGGCGCGGCTAAGGAGGAGAGGGCTTGGGGTTTTGATTTGATGTTTTGGAGGGGGTGTGGGGGTATATATATAGGTGAGGGGAGGGGGTTTCTTGGGGTAGGGGACAAGAAATAGAGTAGGAGTAGGAAAACGAAACAAAGGAAAGAGGGGGCTAGAACCGGCCTTGAGTCCCTCTGGGACTCGGCCTGGGCGAGGGGAGGCGGCGGCTGGCGCCTGGCGCCTGGCGCGCAGCGCTGCTGGGGGCGGCGGCTGGCTGGGCCTTTGGCCCGGCTGGCCTGCGGGAGTTCCCTTTTTTTTAAACGGTTACGCGCGCAGAAAAACAAAAGAAAAGAAAACTAAACGGGCTCCAAAATTCCTAAAGTAAATTTTCCCTGACTCCTAAAAATGAGTCGAACAAAATGAACTTTACTCCGGGCCTAAAATGCAATTTTTGAAAACGCGCATTTTTCCCTATCCAAATAAAAAGCAAACAAAACTCCGGCAAAACCAAAATTTGATTTATTCATTATCTTCATTTTTCCTAAATTTGGGAAAATCATATTATTCCCTCTCTCATCATTTTTGATATTGGAAAAATAATTGAAGATGAAATAAAATAAATCAAATAATCCTCTTTTCAAAATTTGAGAAAACTCAAATATGAAAATAACGAAATCTCCAACTCTCTCCGAGGGTCCTTGAGTTGCGTGAAATTTCTAGGATCGGGCAAAATGCAAGAAAATATGACATGCATGATGATCTAATGTATAACATTCCAAATTGAAAATTTGGGATGTTACACTTCTGCTGGTCAGACAGGAATTAGCTTCAGGAGAATTGATGTGATGCTGTAAGAACTCTGCAAATGAATGCAGACTATGAGAACCAAGGGATTCTCCCACGGACATGTACCTATGACAACATTAGAGATGTGAGGGGAGGGGAAGAGGTCATATGCATTCTCAGAAGATTTTGAAGATAAATCAGTTTAGAAGACATTGACCTCATAGTGCGAAGACATTCACTCATATGTACAAAGTTGGTTCTAAATTTGTACGAATCCATGAATAAGTACAAGTGAGGAATCTAACTACTTTCTGAAGCACACGTGAACATACTAGGCATGTTATGAGATGCAGAAAAGGATATATTCAATTTGTTGGGACAGAAACCACTTGTGGTTGAAAAGGATGAATCTATCGGATCAAAAGGACTGTAAAAAGAGCTTTTATTTACCACTTGAGGAACTGCTAGACGGAGTAGAAGATGAGGCCGAGCAGTTCGATCTTCCATGCCCTAACTTGGCGATGGAGGACACCTACGGCGACGGCGGAGAAGAGGATGTCCGCGGTCGGCGTGAGGACGGTGTCGGTGAGGTCACGGCAGCTAAGCGCCTCGTCGACGGCGTCGTCGAGGGCTAGCGGTGGCGCTATGGTTTGTGCAAGAAGGAGAAGTGGGAGAAGAGATAATGGCTGGGGTGAGGCGTGTATTTATAAGGACTGGGACGACATAGCGTTATTATGCAGGTGCCCCTCGCGATTCACATCTGAAGGACACGTGGCAAACATGCAACACATTGGAAGTTGTTCCATGTTCACACGCACGCCTGGATTGTCGGGTGGTCGTTCCCGCTTCTCCGGGTTTCAGGCAAAAAGGATTGAGCATTTAAATCAGATTTAATGTTTGTCTTTGTGTCTTTTGCTGACAAGGACGCAGAGAAGCCATTCGACAGTTTCAATAGAATGCATATGATTTGGATAGATAGAGTTTGAGGCAGAAAGCATAGAGAGGTTAGGGTCCGATCACATTCACTTAGTTCAAAAGATTCAAACGAGAAGACATAGCTATAAGTGAATGCTGTAGAGGACAGAACACTAATATATGTATATATCAGAATACAACCAAATCAACATAGTGAAGATAAACATGAGGACATGTTGAAATTTGACACGTTGAAATTTGAAGACAAACCAAATGCGAAGACATAGAAAATTTAACGCCATGAGACTAACACTTCAAACAGAAGAATTTGGTGGTGGCGTTACCCACCGTATAGGAAGTATTAGACCCAGACACAACGCACGGTTATCATGGTGCTCCGAAGTCAAATTCCGTGTTAATGTATTCACATTTAGAGTGTAAGTCTTCATTTATTGAAGATATACATTACTTCGTGTGTTGCACATCTAAGTCATCAACATGCATAAGTGTTAGGATGTGTGCCTGATCACAGGACATTTGAGGATTCCAAGATATTTAGCTCACACCGCAACTTGCAAAACCTTTTCTCATCCAAGGGCTTTGTGAAGATATCTGCAAGTTGCTCTTCAGTGTTGACGTGAATGATATCAATATCTTCCTTCATGACATGATCTCTGAGAAAGTGATGACGGATCTGAATGTGCTTTGTCTTCGAGTGCTGAACTAGGTTGTTGGCAATCTTGATGGCGCTTTCATTGTCGCAGTAGAGTGGTACTTGCTTCAGATGGATGTCATAGTCCTTGAGTGTTTGCTTCATCCATAGAAGCTGAGCGCAGCAAGATCCAGCAGCAATGTATTCAGATTCAGTAGTGGAGAGTTATACACAGTTCTGCTTCTTTGAAGACCAACAGACAAGTGATCGTCCCAGAAAGTGACATGTGCCTGATGTAGACTTGCGATCCACCTTGTCACCAGCATAATCAGCATCCAAGAATCCAACCAGATCAACTCTGAGCCCTTTGGATACCATAATCCTAGTGTTTGGGTGTAAGCCAAATATTGAAGAATTCGCTTCACAGCTAAGTGATGCGATTCCTTTGGTGCCGCTTGGAATCGGGCACACATGCAAACACTAAGCATGATATCTGGCCTAGATGCACATAAATAAAGCAAAGAATTAATCATGGAGCGGTATACCTTTTGATCGAACTCTTTACCATTGGCGTCAGGACCCAGATGACTTTTGGTTGGCATTGGCGTCGTGTAACCTTTGCAGTCTTGCATTCCAAACTTCTTCAGGCAGTCTTTGAGGTATTTCTCTTGAGATATGAAGATGCTGTTGCGTTGCTGCCATATTTGAAGACCAAGGAAGAACTTCAGCTCACCCATCATGGACATCTGATATTGCTCTTGCATCATGTTTCCAAACTCATCACTGTATTTTTTATTAGTGCAGCTGAAGATAATGTCATCCACATATATTTGGCACACAAACAGTTCACCATCATATATCTTCATGAAGAGTGTGGGATCCAGGGAACCAGGTTTGAAGCCTTTGCTCTTTAGGAAGTCTTTGAGTGTGTCGTACCAAGCACGAGGGGCTTGTTTGAGGCCATACAGTGCCTTGTTGAGTTTGTATACCATATCAGGGTGTTTTGGATCTTCAAAACCAGGTGGTTGTGCAACATACACTTCTTCTTCAATCTTGCCATTGAGAAAGGCACTCTTCACATCCATTTGATACAGAAGGATGTTATGATGATTTGCATAGGCTAGCAGTATGTGAATAGCTTCAAGCCTAGCCACAGGAGCAAATCTTTCATCGAAGTCAATTCCTTCAACTTGAGTGTATCCTTGA
This sequence comes from Triticum aestivum, assembly GCF_018294505.1. Classification (NCBI taxonomy): domain Eukaryota; kingdom Viridiplantae; phylum Streptophyta; class Magnoliopsida; order Poales; family Poaceae; genus Triticum; species Triticum aestivum. The sequence continues at coordinate 292,501,634 of NC_057806.1, read as the reverse complement.
GCAACGAGACAAGCCTTGTTTCTGACAACTTGACCATGCTCATCTTGCTTGTTGCGATATATCCATTTAGTGCCTATGATATTATGTTTACGAGGATCAGGACGCTTGACCAGTTCCCATACATTATTCAGCTTGAACTATTGAAGATCTTCTTGCATAGCTTGAATCCATTCAGGTTCCATGAAGGCTTCATCAACTTTCTTGGGTTCAGATATTGAGACAAATGCAAAGTGCCCATAGAAATTTGCTAGCTGTGTTGCCCTTGAACGAGTGAGTGAACCAGGTGCATTGATGCTATCAATTATCTTCTCAATCTGTACTTCATTTGTATTACGAGGATGAACTGGACGAAGATTTTGCTCTTGCTGATCATTGTCATCGTGTGGAGGATTGTCTTCAGGCAGAGCATTGTCTTCAGGTTGATTAGGTGCATAAATGATAAGTTCCTCTTCAGGCTGTACTTCAGACAGTATGATTTCTCCAGTTCCCATAAGCTTGATGGATTCACTAGGTGGAATTTCATCTAGCACATTTGGCAGGTGCTCTCTTTGTGAGTCGTTAGTCTCATCGAACCACACATCCACAGTTTCAACTACTTTATAGTGAAAGAGGTTGAAGACTCTGTAGGAGTGCGAATCCTTTCCGTAACCAAGCATAAAACCTCCATGTGCTTTCGGTGCAAATTTTGAAGTGTGATGTGGATCCTTGATCCAGCACCTAGCACCAAATACTCTGAAGTAACTGACATTTGGCTTCTTACCAGTGAGGAGTTCATAGGATGTTTTCTTCAGAAGCTTGTGAAGATAAACACGGTTGATGACATGGCATGCAGTATCAATAGCTTCAGGCCAGAACTTTGCTGGTGTCTTGTATTCAACGAGCATCGTCCGAGCCATCTCAATGAGTGTTCTGTTCTTGCGTTCCATGATGCCATTCTGCTGTGGCGTGTACGGAGCTGAGAACTCATGAGTGATGCCCAATGTATCAAGATAAGTGTCGAGGCCGGTGTTCTTGAATTCAGTGCCATTGTCACTTCTGATGTGCTTGATCATGACGCCACAGTTGTTCATGGCATGGTTGGCGAAGCGTCTGAAGACATCCTGCACTTCAGTATTGTAGAGAATTATGTGCACCCACGTATATCTTGAATAATCATCAACAATGACGAAGCCATAGAGACAAGCAATAGTAGTTAGAGTAGAGTAGTGAGTAGGGCCGAAGAGGTCCATGTGTAGCAGCTCGAAGGGTTGAGTCGTTATCATGATTGTCTTCGAGGGATGCTTGGCCCTCATCATCTTTCTAGCTTCGCAGGCACCGCATAAGTGATCCTTCTTGAACTTGACACCCTCGATGCCTATCACGTGCTACCTCTTTGCGAGAGTATGCAAGTTCCTCATGCCAGCATGCCCTAGCCTCCGATGCCAGAGCCAGCACTCTCAAGCTTTTGCAAGAAGACATACGACAAGCTGTGGTCCTGCTGAGAAATCTACCATGTACAAATCATCTTTCCGATACCCTTCAAAGACTAGAGACTTGTCAGATTCCATTAGAACAAGGCAACGATATTTTCCAAATATCACAATCATGTTCAAATCACAAAGCATTGAGACAGACATTAAGTTGAAGCCAAGGGATTCAACAAGCATCACTTTATCCATGTGCTGATCCTTTGAGATTGCAACTCTACCTAGACCCAATACCTTGCTTTTACTAGTGTCAGCAAATGTGATGTGACTCTTCTCAGATGGACGTAAGGTTGAGTCCATGAGAAGTCTTTGATCACCAGTCATATGATTAGTGCATCCACTGTCGATAATCCAGTCTGAAGCAGCTGGTGTCATACCCTAAAGAACAGTTAGGGGGGATAGGCTTCACGAAGAGTATTGTGAAGCATAAGCATTTGACAAGCAAGTGGATTATGAAAGCTTAGATCGAGGTTAGAACTGATAGGATGCATGTTTAAGCGATTTAGGAATGAAATACATAATAAGATCATTTGGGCATTTTATCTTGTGCCCCACAAGATGTTTTAGGTCCCCAGCAATAGCTTCAGACGCATTTGATTTTCGGCTGGAGACCTTTCCCTACAAAAGAGAGTTAAGCTTTCTTAGCCACCCACATCTTCAGGGGTGGCTTCGAAGCAATGAGTCTAAGTGCAGCATCTGAGAACTTTGGCTTTGAAGCCCTAGCAAATAGTTTTGCAGGAGGTGAATAATACTCATAAGAATAAGCAGAGTAGTTCTTGGTCTTATGAACATGCGGTTTGATGAAACACGCTCATATTCATAGGCATGGGTATGATTTCCCTACAAAACATTTGTGTTAGTGCGACTCAGGTGAGTTCTCTGTCTGTATGAAGCCTTTGGACCATATGAAGCCTGTGGTCTGGGATTTGTCTTCTTCCCTTGTGGTGTCATGACGACATTCACAGGAAGATTCTCAAGACACCTTTTGGGCACCCAGACTTTCTTCATAGGTGGCCCATTCCTGCAGTTAGTACCAATATACAAACACTTCACCATTCTGATTCTTAAACAGTTTATAGTTTGCATCAAAGGATTCATTAATGACAACATGGATTAGCACAAGTGAAGCCAGATAAGGTGGATGGATCCACTGAAGGTCCCTTTGCAGCAACCCATGTGGTCTTGGAGTACTGCTCAGGCTTCTAGTAGGGGCCATCAACATTTATTTTCCTCTCGAACCCAACACCCTCTTTCCTAGGGTTTCGGTTCAGAAACTACTTTTTGAGGACATCGCATAGTGTCTGATGTCCTTTGAGACTTTTGTACATCCCTGTTTCAAGCAATGTCTTCAAGCTAGCATTTTCATCAGGAATAGTAGTGGTATCCTCAGCAGAGGGGTAAGTTACCACATCAGCAGTTGAAGATATTGCAACAGTAGCAGCAGTAGAACATTCAGCAATAGAAGTAGCATTATCACGTTCAAGGCATTTTAGACATGGTGGTTCAAATCCTTCCTGAGCGGGACTGATCTGTTGAGCACGAAGTGACTCGTTTTCCTTTTGAAGATATTCATGAATTGCTCTCAATTTCTCAAGTTCTTGCTTCCTTTGAAGATAATCATAGGAAAGCTTTTCATGAGTTGTTGAGAGCGTTTCATGACGACTTTCAAGTTCCTCATACTTAACATGAAGATTTTTTATGTCTTTAATTAAGGACTGAGATTGAGTCATTTCCGCGTCCAACAGGTCATCGCTTTTGTCTAACAGTTTTTGAATATGTTCCATAGCTTTCTGTTGTTCAGTTGCAATTTTAGCAAGTGTTTTGTAGATGGGTTTGGAATCACAATCAGAGTCATCTTCACTGGATGTTTGATAGTGAGTATTGCGTGAGTTTACCTTGGCACCACATGCCATGAAGCAATAGGTGGGAGCGAAGTCGTCCTTGTCATCAGCGTGGGTGATGGAACCATTGTCTTTAGTGTTGAAGATGGACTTGGCAACGTAGGCTGTAGCCAGACTTGCGACGCCAGAGTCGGACTCCTCCTCAGACTCCACTTCCGCCTCCTCAGAAGCAGACTCCTCCTCTGAATCCATTTCCTTGCCAGATGAGCTCTTCTTGTGTGATGAAGACTTTGAGGATTTCTTCTTCTTGTCATCAGAATCATATTCCTTTCTCTTCTTCTTCTTGTTGTTCTCATTGTCCCACTGCGGACACTCAGAGATGTAGTGACCAGGTTTCTTGCACTTGTGGCATGTTCTCTTCTTGTAGTCATGAGTAGAAGCTTCATCATTCCTTGAGTTGGATCGTGAAGACTTTCTGAAGCCTTTCTTCCTAGTGAACTTCTGGAACTTTTTCACTAGCATAGCAAGCTCCTTTCCAATATCTTCAGGATCATCAGAACTGCAGTCAGATTCTTCTTCAGATGAGAAAATGGCTTTTGCCTTCAAGGCGTGAGTTCGGCCATAGTTGGGACCGTAGATATCTCTTTTCTCAGAAAGCTGAAACTCATGTGTGTTGAGCCTTTCAAGTATGTCAGACGGATCGAGTGTCTTGAAGTTAGGGCGTTCTTGAATCATCAGGACTAGGGTGTCAAACGAGCTATCAAGTGATCTCAGGAGCGTCTTGACGATTTCATGCTTGGTGATCTCGGTAGCGCCGAGAGCTTGGAGGTCATTTGTGATGTCAGTGAGGCGATCAAACGTGAGCTGAACATTCTCATTGTCGTTTCTCTTGAAGCGGTTGAAGAGGTTGCGAAGGACACTGATCCTTTGATCTCTCTGGGTTGAGACACCTTCGTTGACCTTGGAGAGCCAGTCCTAGACTAGCTTCGATTTTTCCAGAGCACTCACACGGCCATACTGTCCTTTGGTCAGATGATCGCAGATGATGTTCTTGGCAGTAGAATCCAGTTGAACGAACTTCCTGACATCAGCAGGGGTGACACCTTCACCAGTCTTGGGGACGCCATTCTTGACGACATACAAGAGGTCGACATCAATGGCTTCAAGATGCATATGCATCTTATTCTTCCAGTAGGGATATTCAGTTCCATCAAAGACGGGGCACGCAGCGGAGACTTTGATTATCCCTGCAGTCGACATAGCTAAAACTCCAAGTGGTTAAACCAAATCACACAGAACAAGGGAGTACCTTGCTCTGATAACAATTGAAAGTGCTAGTTATCGACTAGAGGAGGGTGAATAGGCAATTTTGAAGAAAGTCTTTAAAACATGGAAGTTTCAAAGATAAACGATAGAAATGAACCTATAAACATGCAGCGGAAGGTAGACTACACTAGGCAAGCCATAGTCAAGTATTCAATGAAGGGAAAGCACGAAGACTAATAGCAGCTAGGCAGTATGGATCAGGATGGAAGATGGTATGAAGCCAATCAGAAAAAACAGTCACACAGAGTAGATAAACAGATAATGCAAACAGACAATGACTTCACAAGTACCAACTGTAAATGAGGAGAAGGGATGGATAGAACCAGTTGCTTGTTGAAGACAATGATTTGTTGGACCAGTTCCAGTTGCTGTGACAACTGTACGTCTGGTTAGGGAGGCTGAGATTTAACTCAGAAGACTGTGTCTTCACCTTATTCCCCTTGAGCTAAGGACACCCAGTCCTCGCCCAATCACTCAGGTAAGTCTTCAAGGTAGACTTCCAAACCTTCACAGACTTCGTTCACTGGAGATCCACAATGACTCTTGGATGCTCAGAACGCGATGCCTAACCGGCTGGAGGATTCACAGTCCTCAAGTGTAACAAGTCTTCAGATCACACAGACAGGAAGACTTCAGTGATGCCTAACACTCTTTGGCTCTGGGTGTTTAGGGCTTTGTCCTCGCAAGGATTTGTCTCTCAAAGGCTTCGGAGGTGGGTTGCTCTCAAACGACAAAAGCCGTGCACTAACTCTGAGCAGCCACCAATTTATGGTGTAGGGGGTGGGCTATTTATAGCCACTAGGCAACCCGACCTGATTTGTCTGAAATGACCCTGGGTCACTAAGGAACTGACATGTGTTCCAACAGTCAGATTTCGAACACATGCGGCAACTTTACTTGGGCTACAAGTAAAGCTGACTCATCCAGCTCTGGATAAGATTTGTTCTCATTGTCTTCGCTCGAAGACATAGGATTTTGGTTAAGCATCACTTTAGTCACTCTGACTTTGTTCACTGGGACCCCACTTAACAGTATGGTGGTTCCTATGACTCAACAAAGAAGAAGAGGAAACAACGAAACAACTAAGTATTGCTCCATAGTCTTCATGCGATGTCTTCTCTTGCCATAGTCTTCAATGTGAATATCTTCACATACCAAATTTGTCTTCAATGTCTTCATACATTTTTAAGGGTCATCTCCGGTAGGTAAACCGAATCAATGAGGGACTACTACCTGTGTTATCCTGCAATTCTCACAAACACATTAGTCCCTCAATCAGATTTGTCGTCAATACTCCAAAACCAACTAGGGGTGGCACTAGATGCACTTACATGGAGCACCAAATTCGGGTAAGTAACAGGAGCGTTCCCTTCATTGACTTGCTTTGCATAATGAAAACCTTACCCGCCACAATCTTCTTAAACGCCTGGCGCTAGATGTCTGGGCTGGGGCTAGATGTCCGGCCGCTGTAGCACCTTGACATTTCCTCTTGTCGAGTGCCTTCGTCCGCATCCGCGGTAGCTTGGTCTTCATCCTGAGTGTCTCCGAGGTTACTTGGTTGGTACCTAAGCACATAGAGCATCTCCGCTTGAGGTAGTAGTCATGTCTCATGTGGTTCATATGGAAGCTCATTAAGGAGATATGTCACCTCGGTCTCGATAGCTCTTGCATGTGCTCTTGTCATCGGTCCACTTGGTGCTTGGGGAGGTGATGGTGGGTCCATGTGGATGACCATGGGATGCTTCGCACCACAAGGTGTTCTCATATTGCTGGTAGACTTGTTACTTTAACAATTCCCATGATTAGGAAAACATTATCACAAACAATACATGAGATAGTCTTAGAAGCGAGACTAGGGATCTCTTTGGCATTTATGTTTCCACACATGCAATTGATTTTTCCTTTGAATATCTTATTCAAGAACCATTTATATTATAGCATAGAAATATAAACTTAATTATGAACATGGAAATATAATTCTGACATTTTATTATTGCCTTTAGGACATATTTTCAACAGTCTCCCACTTGCACTAGGACCAATAATCTAGTTACACCCGTTCTCTAACACAAATGGTATTCCGATGTTGATCATGTTTTTCTCATGGTAGAGGCTTTGTCAACGGATATGATACATTCAGGTATGTGTGAATCTTCCATATCTTATGTCTCCATGATCCAGCAAATCTCGGATTATGTGGAACTGAAGTTCAATATGTTTGGATGTCTAGTGGGACCTTGGTTCCATAACTTGGGCCATGGCGCCACTAATACCATAGTAGACATCCATGGGATCCAACAAACTAGGAACCACACCAAGCTCAGTAATGAACTTTTGAAAGTGCAACTAACCCGCAGGTAGTTTTGGTAATTGATAACAACATATACATCATTGAACTAATGCCTACTTAAAGAATATTGCAGGAAAGTTCAATTTAGGTATGGAAATGGGATGTGAATGTGGACCCCTCAAAATGCAAAGGATAAACATTGACAAAGCTTCAAGACTCTGCAGTTTTGGTTAAGTGATCCAAGATCTCACTTAATCCATAGGAAAAGCCAATACTATTAAAAGGGCATGAGGTTCTGATCATGTACTAGCTGCTCAAGTGCTTGCTCTAAAATCCTCAACCACACACTCACATTCACCTATGTCCAAAACCCTAAAGTCTATCTCGGTCCCACTGAATCACTCCTATCCAGACCCATCGAGAAACACTTGACATAGCCACTGCCAAACCCTAGCAACTCGGTCCCAACTGATACTACCCTTTGGTCCCACTTAAGAGCACTTGCCAACCTTATGTTTCGTATCGACTTCATCTCTGAAATTCCGAGTGGTTTCGATCGGTCTCACGGGAGTGTGGAAAGTGATAAGGTCATCACCCATTCACTGAGTTGTTCCATCCGGTCTCACCGAAAATCTTAAAGTTCAGAACTTTTGTACTAGTCGGTCCACCGAGTAGTACCTAAAGTTGTGTAACTGCTAGATTTTTGGTGCTGCCTATATATATACCCCCACCCTTTCCACCAACTCTAAGAGATCAACCAGGACAGAACTACCACTTCCCATATCCAATTCCTGAGAGAGAACCACCTACAATTGTGTTGAAATCAAGGGGATTCCACTCCAATCTTCGATCCTTGATTTCTAGCCTCCCCAAGTTGCTTTCCACTCCAATACTTCTCCTACCACATAGCCAAATCTGTGAGAGAGTGATTGAGTGTTGAGGAGACTATCTTTTGAAGCACAAGAGCAAGGAGTTCATCGTCAACAACATCTATTACCTTTTGGAGAGTGGTATATCCTAGGTTGGTTTGGTCTCACTTGGGAGCCTCCAAGCTTGTGCAGTTGAACCAAGGAGTTTGTAAGGGCAAGGAAATTGCGTACTTCATGAAGATCAACATGGATGTATGATAGCACCACCTATCAAAACCATGCCAAAAATATTGCGTTTGATTTTCTTCGACCCCTCCTTTACGTTCATATGCAAAGTCTTTACTTTTTGCTTCCTACTATCTAGAATTTCATGTGTAGGGTGTAACAAGACCTACTTGGGAAAAGGCTAAGTTTTTATTTGGCAAAGTAGTCTAATCACCCTCCTTTAGATCTACCTGCGATCCTACAACTTCTTAACCCAATAGCCCTCATTCATAGTTTCTAAAGCAGCCATACAATCCACCCCCATTGTAAATTCTAACTATGTTGTTCTTAGAACCTGAACTACCCTTAGAACACAACACCGTCACCAAGGTACAACATGCAACCGGGCGATCAGCTCTTGCGCCACCAACAAGTGTTGCTAGACATGCCCGACCTAGAGGCGCTACAACTTTGCAGGTGTCGGGCAGTAGCATTGAGATGATACATGATGCGGCGGAAAGGATCCTCAACCTGGTCGGCAGAGTGCTGCTTCCGCTCTACTAGGAAGGTGTTAGGGCACCAAAGGCAAGGCTTTCAAGCAACCAACAATTTCCCTTAAGTGACCTCAAGGTTTATCACAAGAGCTACACACAACCAATGATCGGTACCTACACAGACAGGATAAACTTCCGTGTGCTCGCAACAACACTAGCGAGGTTGTCAATCTCACTCTCTTTGCTAGTTATAAAAGGAATTAAAACACAAGTGTGTACATATAGAAATTGACAAAAATGTAAAACAAGGAATCATAAGAACATTGATTGTGGTTGAAAACTTTATGGAAGAGATAGGACCGGGGTCCATAGGTTCACCAGTGGTCTCTCTCAAAAAGATAAGCAACAATATGGTAAACAAATTATAGTTGGACAATGATTAAGTTGCAATATTTTTAAGTATGACTATTCATTGCATAATCAACATATGAGCATCACGTCCATAAATCCATAGACCGTTATCCAACTGCATGTATAACTAATACTCCACCCAAAGATCACTATCCACCATGCATTTCAAAGTATTAAGTAAACAGAGTATTGCATTAAGTATGATGACATGAAGTAGATGATATATTGTCTTCACCCTACGTTCAAGGACATCTACACAATGATATTTTTATCCCTAGTGGCAACAACATCAATACAAAGCTTTTTCCACTTTCTATCACCATGATAGCTTACTTGCACGGTTGAACCCAACCATCATACACACCTCCCTCTATTGATCAGACCCCAAACTTGGCAAGAGAAATAACGAATAGATCAGAGAGCATATATGAATAAGAATTATGTAGCAAAAAATCAAATAGATCTTAAGATAGTTCATGAATAAATCCGATCACAAAGAGACAATTCATCATATCCCTACAAACACAAAGCAAAAATTTCATCAGATGAATCACAATCATGTAGGGCAGTTCATGTGATCTTTGTGTTGAGAAATGAGAGAGAGAGAGAGGAGAGAGAGAGAGAGAGAGAACAATCTAGTGTTACTGACCCATAGTCCAAAGGAAACTACTCACGAGCAATAATGATGGTGTTGAACTTGATGGAGATGGGCATCGTGATGATTTCCCCCTCTTGCAGAGTACTGAAAAATTCCCTCCATAATGGATTGAGATGAAACAGAGATGTGTGGAGGGGAAACGTTTGGGTGACAAATTCTTGATGGTTTTGGGAAGTATATAAAGAAACTATAACCGAGAAGCGGTGGATCGGAGTCCTAGGGGTCAACGCGGCAGGGGGACGCACCCCCTGTTGGGGAACGTTGCAGAAAACAAAAATTTTCCTACGGTTTCACCAAGATCCATATATGAGTTCATCTAGCAACGAGTGATCGGATTGCATCTACATACCTTTGTAGATCACGCGCGGAAGCGTTCAAAGAACGGGGATGAGGAAGTCGTACTCGACATGATCCAAATCACCGGAGATCCTAGCGCCGAACGGACGGCACCTCTGTGTTCAACACACGTACGGTCAGCATGACGTCTCCTCCTTCTTGATCCAGCAAGGGGGAAGGAGAGGTTGATGAAGATCCAGCAGCACGACGGCGTGGTGGTGGATGCAGGGGTCACCGCAGCAGGGCTTCGCCGTTCTACTACGAGAGGGAGAGGTGTAGCAGGGGAGAGGGAGGCGCCAAGACTCAAGGGCGTGGCTGCCCCTCCCTCCCCCCCCCTTTATATAGGCTCCCCTAGGGGGCGCCGGCCCTAGGAGATGGGATCTCCTAGGGGGGCGGCGGCCAAGGGTGGAGTAGCCCCCAAGGCAAGTGGGGCGCCCCCCCCCCCTCTAGGGTTTCCAACCCTAGGTGCAGGGGGTGGGCCAAGGGGGGCGCACCAGCCCACTATGGGCTGGTTCCCCTCCCCACTTCAGCCCATGGGGCCCTCCAGGATGGGTGGCCCCACCTGGTGGACCCCGGGGACCCTTCCGGTGGTCCCGGTAAAATACCGGTGACCCCTGAAACTCTCTCGATGGCCGAAACTGCACTTCCTATATATAATTATTCACCTCCGGACCATTCCGGAACTCCTCGTGATGTCCGGGATCTCATCCGGGGCCCCGAACAACTTTAGGGTTACTGCATATTCATATCTCTACAACCCTAGCGTCACCGAACCTTAAGTGTTTAGACCCTACGGGTTCGGGAGACATGTAGACATGACCGAGATGGCTCTCCGGTCAATAACCAACAACGGGATCTGGATACCCATATTGGCTCCCACATGCTCCTCGATGATCTCATCGGATGAACCGCGATGTCGAGGATTCAAGCAACCCCGTATACAATTCCCTTTGTCAATCGGTATGTTACTTGCCCGAGATTCGATCGTTGGTATCCCAATACCTCGTTCAATCTCGTTACCGGCAAGTCACTTTACTCGTACCGTAATGCATGATCCCGTGACCAGACACTTGGTCACTTTGAGCTCATTATGATGATGCATTACCGAGTGGGCCCTGAGATACCTCTCCGTCATACGGAGTGACAAATGCCAGTCTTGATCCGTGTCAACCCAACAGACACTTTCGGAGATACCCGTAGTATACCTTTATAGTCACCCAGTTATGTTGTGACGTTTGGTACACCCAAAGCACTCCTACGGTATCCGGGAGTTACACGATCTCATGGTCTAAGGAAAAGATACTTGACATTGGAAAAACTCTAGCAAACGAACTATACGATCTTATGCTATGTTTAGGATTGGGTCTTGTCCATCACATCATTCTCCTAATGATGTGATCTCGTTATCAATGACGTCCAATGTCCATAGTCAGGAAACCATGACTATCTGTTGATCAACGAGCTAGTTAACTAGAGGCTTACTAGGGACATGTTGGTGTCTAAGTATTCACACATGTATTACGATTTCCGGATAACACAATTATAGCATGAATAAAAGACAATTATCATGAACAAGGAAATATAATAATAATGCTTTTACTATTGCCTCTAGGGCATATTTCCAACACCCCCTAAGGCACGTGGGGGCGGCAAGTGGGGCCCCTAGTTACCCCCGGGCTATGTCGGTTGCTGTTGGAACCCTCTAAACTTGAAAATTTCTCTGATTCTTTTCTCGATTTTTTTGAGCCCGATAAAATTTATTTCTCTACAAATTCCAAGCCAACAAAAAAACTCACACTAGATTAATAGGTTAGTCCAGACTAATAATAAAAATGTATTTAAATATGTGATAAAACTATGCTAATTTAATATAGATATTGACATGAAAAAAGCAAAAATTAAAGATACGTTTGAGATGTATCAAGTGCCAAGCTTCGTCGACCAACTGCAAGAATCCCTTAGGTTGCGACCACAATCTCTCAAAGTGAAATAGGCGCGCCCTGATGAAACGGGCAATGTAGTCGACGAGTAGAGGGAAATGATCTGACGCGTTGTAGGAGAGAAATCTGAGCAAGCAGTGAGGGTCTGCCACCTCCTAGGTAGGAGTGCATAGCACACGATCGTTGCACACGGTAGTACGGGAGTCATGCTCATTAGGTTATGTGTAGTGATGACTATGCAACTAAATGTCCCGAAGCTCCCTCATCCGCAAGGAAACGCCGGAAGTGATTCGTGGTACGATGGTTGATGCAAGAATTGTTCTTGTCTTTGACGGTTGATGCATGAACTTTATATTGAACCGGGCAACTCAAGCTTGATTGCAATGATGTTGGAGTAAGTTATGACTGCGACTTCGTCGACGGTGATCTTCCATGACTGCAGAATTTTGAGTCCAGGATTCACTAAATGTATGAACATTGCGATCAAAATGCCAACGCGTTGGCCCATTTGATAGCGAGGAATAGTTTTCAACCGTCCATTTCATGTATTTGGGATGATGATCTATTGGTGTTATATCAATGAGCATGGTAAATAAAATATCTACTTTTACCAATGAATAAAGTTTTGATGCAGAGGCCCCAGGTTTTAACCTCTTTCTCCAAACAAGAAAACAATGAATAAAGCTAGCCGAATGACATTCCCTAAAAAATCACAAAGGAACGTGCATAACATGTACTCATTTCTTCCGTGGACCAAATGCACTTTGTTTCAGTTATGTTCATGACACTCAAGGTCAACGCTCAAAACCAACAAACAAACAACCAGCAGCACTCCACCATTTAATATCATATCTTTTCCCCTACGCTTATCCCAGCCAATACTTACAGTTACATCGCAGGGTCACTTAGTAGTAGAACCAATAATTGTACCTATTTCTTAGTCGATAAAATTTTCTTGTCTATGTACTTGTACGAATCTAGAAATGATTATGAATCTCACTTTTTAGCATCGATCTAGGAATGGTTACGAACCTCACTATTTAGATCAAGTATTTAGCACCGATTTAATTTTTGCAAATGCAAAAAATCTGACATTAGATTTTTAAGTATGTCAGGTCGCACATTTTTTATGGCAAATTACATGCCACGGGTATGTACAACTTTTTGCAGCACCAGCATGGCAAATTCTCAAAATAAAAAATAGTGAACATGCCAGGATTTGACATGCGTGCTGAAGAGAATTGCCATGTTGGTGACGCGTAATTTATCATAAAAAACATTCGATTTGCCATGTTTAAAAATCTGACATCATGTTTGCAGCGGGCTCCTCTTTTGAATCGTCTGCAAAATATAGCAAAATAGTCTCGAAATAGTTCTGACCAGCTGGGACAGAGAGTTATATTTCTTTAGATGAGCTGGAACAGGGAGTTGACTATTGGCCAGTTCATATGCTTAGAGTAGTTGCAACTTGCGGGTGATGCAAAGTTCCGGATCAGGCATGTTCATCTCCTCCACAAACTCAATTTACATTCTTTTTTTGTCATCTATTACGTGAGTTGGAAACAGACTAGATCGAATGGAGGCTCACGCCGGCCGTTGACCTTCCATTTCATGATGCATATATAATTTGTATACATGCTACTCTGTCTCAAGCATTTGACCTTTATCCCGTTCTTAATTTCCTACCCCTGCAATGAGGGAAGGCAAGCCTGATCCGGCCATCGCCGTCTTCCTCGCCGCCCTCTTCGTTGCGTCGGCGGTGCCCCTGATCAACGGAGCCGACGGGGAAGAGCCCGTAACGCAGCTGTCGAACGGCTTCACCGCGACGCACTTGGCCGACGCGCCGGGGCGGTTCGAGCCGGTGCTGTACTCGCACAACGGCGTCTTCGCCTTCGGCTTCCTCCGCGTCGGCTCGGCGTCCCTGGACCTCGCCGTCGTCCACCTACCTTCGTCCTTCCCACTCTGGCGTGCCACGCCGGACCGTGTCGCCGACTGGTCGCGGCCGGCTACGCTCTCCTTCGACAGCCGCCTGGTCCTCACCGTCCCCAGGGTCGGCGAGCTCTGGAGCACCCTCAACGTCGTCGGCGATACGGTCGCGCTCCTCAACTCGTCCGACCTCGTCATCCGGCTCTTCAACGGGCGCGGTACGCCTTGGCGTAGCTTTGAAAACCCATCGGACACGCTCGTCCTAGGCCAGAACTTCACCATGTCCTCGCCGCCGCTCATCTCCAAGAACCGCCGCTTCTCTCTGCGGTTCGCCAAGACGTACATGGCGCTGTACATGGAGTTCTACGGTGGAAGCAAGAGGCCGATGTACTGGCAGTACACGGCTCGCGAGGCCCAGCCAGAGAACGCAACGCAGCCGCCGGTGTACGGACGCCTGGACAGCCGCGGCTTCTTCGGGTTCTACCTCCTGGGTGGCGACCAGAGCGTCGACATGCTTGCGTTCGACACATTCGTCCGGAACCTCACCGGCGCCTTTCGGCGGATGACCCTGGACGACGACGGCAACCTCCGCGCATACTACTGGACAGAGGGCTCCAAAGCTTGGACCTCCGACTACAAGGCCATTTCCGGGCCGTGCGAGCTGCCGACCTCGTGCGGCGCTTACGGCCTGTGCGTGCCCGGAGGAGCGCCCAGGTGCCAGTGTCTCATCAACAGCACCGCACCGATCGCCCCGCAATGCCGCGCCGAGGAGTCCACCGACCTCTGCGGGGGCGGCGGGGGGCAGCTGTTCGACGTTGTGCGGCGGAACCGGGTGTCACTGGCGTACAAGGAGCAGCTGCCGTTCGAGACGTACAAGACGGCGGCGGAGTGCGAGCAGTCGTGCGCGGCCAGCTGCAGCTGCTGGGGCGCGGTGTACAACGGCGGGAGCGGGTACTGCTACCTCGTCGACTTTCCCGTGGAGACGGTGGTGTACGAGGCCGACGACCGGAAGGTGGGCTATTTCAAGATCAGGAAGGCGCGACAGCATAGCGCAGCGGGGCGGGGCATGTCGCCAGGCGTGACAGCCGCGGTGGTGGTTGCGTCGCTGGTCCTGGCGAGCCTGGCCGTGGCCGGGGCGTACGTCGGGTGGCAGCGGTGGCTGCGGCAACGGCGGGCTGGCGGTGTGGGGATGGAGCAGGAGCTGACGCCGGGCCATTACAGGGACCTCAAGTCCATGGACAGCCCAAACAATTCCTTCAAGACGTGATCGGTGCGACTGTATTGAAGCTGAACCCATCGCCCGGACGTTGCGCGCTCGATCGATCGGTACCATGCCCATGCCATACGGATTGCTGAGCTGCAGAGCTTGGAGAAAGAGGATTGATGGCTGCAGCCAGCTCTGCTCCATTCAGAATTACATAGGTTTCAGAAACTTATTTTTTTTTACGTAAGGGATCGTAGTGACGTAGTCCATCCATCGTGTAGGCTTTTTCGTTCCCATTCTTTTCACCATCTCTGTATCTGAAGTTCTGAACATGTATGCTCAATCGTGTATAAGTATCCGGTGGAGATTTCAACATCATGCATTGCCAAGAAAAGAGCAAACGATAATCTTGATGCAAGATATCCTTTTATATTTAATGTTATAATTGAAAGTATGAACCTAATTAAGGGAAGTCGTTCTCTTTGGCAAGTAATCTTTGAAAGAAAATCTAGTATGTCCTAAGTGGGTTTTTGGTGTGATGACAAGTGATTAGGGGGCTAATGAACATGGTGACTTGTTTGAACAGTTTTAGCCTCATACATAAAAGATGTGGCATCTATTTGACTTCAAGCTTCATTTAAGAACACCACAACCACACTATTAAGAGAGGCTGCACAAGGTATGAGGTGGATTCATGGGCCAAATTCATCTTATTTCATCGCCTTTATACCTGAGACAAAGCCCCAAAGTGCTCCGGGCCAATGTAGTGCTTTGATTCATTTAACCGAACATCCTGTATACCAGCCCAGAGATCTATGTCTTCTAGCATACATATCACTTTATTCAAATCCAAACAACAACATTTTACACTAACAGTAGACAGACAAAAATACAGTCTCATGAGCCACGGGGGTTCGATTACGACAATCTTAAAAGAGGCCAGGGCAGCAAACTATTTTACATTATCTATCACTAATCATGGGGCATCAGAAACTAGTAGCACAAGACACAAGAGAGCAATACATAGGTGATACTCCAATCCTTAGGGACACTGTTGGACACTTCCTAATTCACGACATCAAATTCCGTACCGTATGTATATAACCTCACGCATTGTAACGCCCTCGATGCGGCTATATCTCCTACGTGTCGAAGCACGACTTAGAGGCATAACCGCATTGAAAGCAATGTCGCAAGTGAGGTAATCTTCACACAACCCATGTAAAACATAAGGGAAAGAGATACATAGTTGGCTTACAATCGCCACTTCACACAAGTACATGAATAAAGCATTACATCATCCAGATACAATCAAGGTCCGACTACGGAACCAAAATAAAAGAAGAACCCCAAATGCGACAAAGGTCCCCGATCGACCCCAACTGGGCTCCACTACTGATCAACTAAAACGAAACAACACAAAGGGCAAGATCTTCATCGAGCTCCTCCTTGAGCTTGGTTGCGTCATCTGCACGGACTCAACGGTACCTGCAAGCTGGTTTTGGAAGTATCTGTGAGCCACGGGGACTCAGCAATCTCGCACCCGCGAGATCAAGACTATTTAAGCTTATGGGTAAGGTAAAGGTATGAGGTGGAGCTGCAGCAAGCGACTAGCATATATGGTGGCTAACATACGCAAATGAGAGCGAGAAGAGAAGGCAAAGCACGGTCGATAAAGGTATGATCAAGAAGTGATCCTGGACTACCTACGTCAAGCATAACTCCAACACCGTGTTCACTTCCCGGACTCCGCCGGAAAGAGACCATCACGGTTACACACGCGGTTGATGTATTTTAATTAAGGTCAACTTCGGGTTTTCTACAACCGGACGTTAACAAATTCCCATCTGCCCATAACCGCGGGCACGGCTTTCGAAAGATAATACCCTGCAGGGGTGTCCCAACTTAGCCCATCACAAGCTCTCACGGTCAACGAAGGAATAGACCTCCACCCGAGACATTCCGATCAGACTCGGTATCCCGGTACAACAAGACATTTCGACAGGGTAAAACTAAACCAGCAACACCGCCCGAATGTGCCGACAAATCCCGATAGGAGCTTCACATATCTCTTTCTCAGGGCACACTCAGATGAGACTAGCTACGAGTAAAACCAACCCTCAAGTTTCCCCGAGGTGGCCCCGCAGGCAGCTCAGTTCGGACCAACACTCAGAGGAGCACTGGCCCGGGGGGGGGGGGGGGGGAAAAAAATGACGACCCTTGAGTCCGCGAAACCCAAGGGAAAAAGAGGCTAGGTGGCGAATGGTAAAACCAATGTTGGGCATTGCTGGAAGAGCTTTACTTAAGGCGAACTGTCAAGGGGTTCCCATAATAGCCCAACCGCGTAAGGGACGCAAAATCCGGGAACATAACACCGATATGACGGAAACTAGGGCGGCAAGAGTGGAACAAAACACCAGGCATAAGGCCGAGCCTTCCACCCTTTACCAAGTATATAGATGCATTAATTAAATAAGATATATTGTGATATCCCAACCAGTAAATATGTTCCAACAAGGAACAACATCTCCATGTTCCAACAAGGAACAAACTTCAATCTTCACCTGCAACTAACAACGCTATAAGAGGGGCTAAGCAAAGCGGTAACATAGCCAATCAACGGTTTGCTAGGACATGGTGGGTTAGAGGTTTGACATGGCAATTTGGGAGGCTGACAAGCAAATGGTAGGCATCGTAGCATTGGCATAGCAAAAGAGCGAGCAAACTAGCATAGCAAAGATAGTAGTGATTTCGAGGGTATGATCATCTTGCCTGAAATCCCGCAAGGAAGAAGAACGAATCCAAGAAGAAGACAAACGGTCGTAGATGAACGGATCCTCACAACTTCGACGTTATCGGAACCAACCCGAAGAAGTAAACACCGGAAAAGAAGCACACAACATAGTAAACAACCAACACATCAACATGGCATGATGCACAAACGAGTATGAGGCATGTCCGGTTTAATGAAGCATGGCATGGCAAAGTGCACAAGCAGTTCTACAAATTAAGTGGAGATCAATATGCAACGAGTTGCATGTTGACGAAACACCACAACAAGTTATTTAGTTTGATCTCGTTTATGTACCCCAACAATATTAAATGTTGATTAACATGGCAAGAGGTGAAGCACAACGAAACTACCTATCTAGGCAAGTTTAAATGAGGCCGGAAGTAACGAACAACAATTCTGGTAAATCCCCATAGCATATTTTAGATTTGGTACTGTTCTGCCCTAAACAATATTTTAGAGTTGTTAAACATGCAAGATGAGTGCACCATGTTAAACTAGACATTTTTCTACCCCATTTACATATATAATTTATTAAAATCGGAGTTACGGTTATTTAGTTATGAAATAAAGCATTTTAACATGGCATTTGAGCAAAATTAAACAAACAACATTTTAAGCATTTTAGCATGGGATGAAAATGGCATATTATTAATCTAGATGAAAAACTAAGCATTTTTCATGTTTAAATTATTTACATATGATGCATAGTTTGTGAGTTATTAAATGCATGAAGTTGAAGGACTTTTCTGTAAAATAGTTAATTCACTGGATAAAGGCTAAAATCACAGATCTGTAAAAAAACAAATCGGGCCGAAATATGCTGGGCCAGCAGTGCACAGGAGAGGGATCTGGAGGGGGCTGCTCACCCTGGGCCTTGGGCCGGTTCGGAGGGGAGGCGAGGCAGGAGGGCGCGCTGGGCCTGGAGGGAGTTGGGCCGCGCGATGAGGAACGAGGCAAGGCCGGATCTAGCTTGGGCTGGCTAGATCGACCGAGGGAGGGGATGCGGTCAACGCGCTCGATGCAGCGGAAGCAGGGCGCTGTCCTCTGCTCGACAGGGAGCAGAAGCAGAGCAGCGGCATCGGGGATCTCCGGCGCGGTGGCGAAGGACGGAGGACGTGGAACCGGGCGCGAAGGAGGGACCGATCTGACCGGCGGTGAGGTTCTGCGGGCATGGGGCGGAGGCAAACCGGCGGCCACGGACCTGGAGATTCCTGGCGGGGCTCCTGTGTTCCCTGCGAAAGAGAGGAAGCAGGGAGATGAGAGGGAGAGAGAGAAAGCGAAGGAAGGGAGAAGAGACAAGGGCGCGGGGTGAGGGTGCCGGCCTGGAGCTGCTGCTGTGGTGGCGCTCGACGGCGGCGGAAGGGTGGCCGCGCTCTGGTGGTTTGGACGCCGGTGACGGGGCTGATGGGGTGGCCGTCGGGGTCCTTGGCCCAAGCGCAAACGGGCGCTGTGCTCGCACGGGGAGAGTCGAGGACGGCCCCTTGGGCGTCGCGGGTAGCAGAGGAGGCCGAGGCTTCATGGCCGGAGTACGGCAGCGGCGGGGAAAGTTGGGGCGAGGTGCTCGGGAACGAGCGAGCAGAGGAAGGGGCACGACTGCGGTGGATCGATGGATTTGAGATTATGGTGGTGGCTGATTGGTGAATCGGGAGGAGGCTGCGGGATTGGTCCAGTGAAGAAAACGAGGGAGGTGGGTGGCGCTGTGGATGCACGGATTTGATGGGTGGCGGCGGCTGATACGAGGAGGGAGGAGGCTGCAGGAAACGAGGTGGATCTGGATCAGGGAAGAACCCGAGGAAGAAAGGTAGGTGGCGGCGCGATGGGACAAGAGGGCTAGAATTTAGGGTTGCTGCCTAGGGGATTGGTCTATATATAGAGCGCTGGATTTTTGTTAGGGGCTATTTCGTCCCGATCGAAATCAGACGGTTCGGGAAGAATAGGCTAGGGAGCCCAAATAAGAAAACGGTGACGTTTTGTAGACGTTTGGGGATGATCCGGATACAACGGTGGCGACAGCTCGGTTCGGGTCCGGGACAACTTTCGGGCGCGCGCGAGGAGGGTCGCGGGCTGACGAGAGAGGTTAGGTAGGGCATGGTGGTGAGTAGTGACTGTGTAGACGGTCTCGAGCTGAGAGAAGAGAAGAGAGGGAGGTCCGACGACTATTTCCGGAGACCGAAAACGTCCGACGTTTTGACCGGCTACTATTGCCGCTATATTTATCCGTTGGGGCGTCAAACGAACTCCGATTGCGATGAAACTGGACAGGCGGTCTGTCTACACTATAATAAGACCACACACCAAATTTCAACCCAATCCGAGAACATTTTCCGCCCACTTATAAAATAATATTTCGGACATGCCGCGGGCGCGTGCAAGTGTGTCTGGGCTCAGAACGGACAACGGACGGAACGAGGAGACCGGGACGGATGCAAGTTTTGAAAACATGATGATGCAATGCACATGATGACATGATGAAATGCAACACGCAAGCCAATGACAAGACAACAACAACGAATAACTGAACGACACCTGGCACATCGGTCTCGGGGCGTTACAACACTCCACCACTACGAGAGGATCTCGTCCCGAGATCTAGAATGGCACCGGAGGGAAAACAAAAGGGAAAGAGAAGCGGTAAAACTAAGTTGCTTCTTTGACAAACGAGTGAAACCACGAACCTTGAGAGGTTGAGCAATTTAAAAGAAAGAGTACAACAGAGATGAACGAGATTGCAAACAATCCGTTAGAAAAAAAAGGAACAAGGAACATTACGAGGACTTGAAGGTTGCGAAGCTATGAATGACGAGTACAATGGACAAGAAGGAATTGAAATCACTCTGGTTGAAACGAGATAAACAAGGAACAAGGAAGATCAAAATCGGACAGCACTCCGGTTGGAAAGAGATGCAAGACTTGATAAGATGAAAAAGAACTTGAAAGAAAAAGGCAGGACACTCCGGTTAAATGGATAAGCATGAAAAGAACACGATCCTGACAAAACAAGATGATGATTGAAGAGTACAACATCACAATGCCTCCGAAACAAAAGAATAGAAGATAGATAATTGAAATAGAAGAATGGAGAAGAAAATGCCAAGCACCCTTCCAAGAAGGTTATAACGGAGTTGTTGGAAAACCAACAACGAAACGAATAAGCTTGTAGTGGGCTCATGGAAACATCTCAACATTATGAGGTGACAACCGGCCACTAACGGAACAATTACTTGCTTGAGATTAACGAAGAGATGAAAACTTGTTCCATCAAGATGGAAAAGAGATAACTTGGGTCATTAATAAGCACCAAATAGCAACATTCCTTAGGGAAGGCTTTAGGTGAAATCTATACCAAGATAACTCCAATGAAGAGATTGACGGTTGAAAAGATCTCTTGAACAAAGAGAAAAAGATGGATTTAAATATGTCACTCTTGAAAACTTGTGAATCATGAAACGCGAAGGGAAATTATTAAGAATGACCTAACACCACCTCAAAAGATAAGGTCGAAAGAATTGCACTTCGAAATGCAAGATGAAGAATGCTTGAACTCCTCAAAACAAAACATGTGTTGAGCACCATGTTTATTTTTGAGTATAGCTTGGCTGATCTTAACTTCAAGAGAAATCTTGAAGAACAATTGAAGAATGAAAAGAATCCTTGACGAACCACCATGTAGAGCCTCCATGAAGAACTCCGGTAATAAAAGGATGATAAAAAGAAAGAGAAGTTGAAAACAGAAGGTGAAGCCTTGCGATGATTTAGATGGAGCTTCACGACGAGATAATGCGGAAAACTTAGAACTCCGAAAGAAAGATGAACAACAAGCAGCCAAGAATTTATTCCTCCTGAACAAACTCTGAAGGAAAGGATTAATCACTTGGATGAAACCAGAATAAGAATTATGTTATGCGTATCCTTCACCAATTTAAATTGATGACAAGCAACGGATTTGGCATACTACTTATTCTTGTAGAAAGGATTAAGAGAGATATGGCGTAAACTTGAGAAGGTCTTCAATGAACCACCGGTAGGATTTGGAAAGAACGAATGAATTGATATGATAACAAAGAAAGAGAACTCTTGAACGAACCACCGTAAGAATTGAAATTGAACGTAGCAAATGCACAAATCACCGGGAAGAATTGCAAAATGAATGAAGATACTTTAGGGTATTTAGATACATGAGAACGAAGAGATCAAGAACTGATTAGAGGATATTCGATTCATGCACCGGCAAGATAGGAGAATGATAACTGACAGCTGAGAATGAATAAACCTGAATTGATGGACTCCGGATGACAAACTGAGAAGACTCTTGAATATCTCCTGATGGGTGAAAAAGATTCTCACAATCGAAAACAATTATGAGAGGATGGCAACAAGCTAGCACCATGAATCTTGAAGAGAATAGAGCAAGATTAAAGAGAAACTCTTCTTCGGTCTTCAAATGATGAGAATGACAATGAGAAACACCACCAAGAATTATTGAGGCACACCGGAAGAATCAAAAGCGAAGAGGTTTAGCCAACTATGAAAAGAATTTGAAAGATCTTGGAGAAAAAGCATTTGACTGATGATAACTCATTCTTACGTCAAACTTGGAGAAGAATTTAGGATAGCTCTGGGAAAATAGAAGAGTCAGGTAAGATCCTGGGAAAAGACCTGTGGGTTAGGGCCCACTCAAAAGAAAACACTGTTGAACGATTTAAAAGAGAGATTGCACCGGTTGAGTTAAATGGCTTGAATGAGGGAACATCCTCGAAAGAACTTGAACGAAAGTAGAGTGGAAACACGAATCTTCGAGATATCTTGAGCACTCTGGAACAATTGAATAGCGGGAAGTGAATTATTATGAGGTGCACCGGTATGAGAATGTATTTAAAACGAGGAGAAAGATATGAAAAACGAGGAGAAAGATATGATCAATAACGCTTGAATTTAAACCACCGGAGAAGAAAACGAGTGAAGAGTGACGAACTTGAAGCTCCGTTAGAATATACGTGAGAATCACCGGATAAGAATATTGACGGGAAAAGAATGGAGAGATTTCCACCAATTAAATGGATACTTGAATAAGAATCTGGGTCCTTGGAGAAAAACAAAGGGAGGGAGGGTGGGAAAAACAAAGGCAACTTGGAGACGGATGAAACAAACACCCTTGAGAAGAAGGGATAAATGATCTTGCAAATGTTGACGTGAACGGATCCACTTGAGGAGAGACACACTGGTTGAAAAGGATTGACATGACAATCTCGATTGTCGAGAAGGATTGGTATTCACATCGGAGTATGAGAACACCATTTCGGAAAGGTATGGAATCAACACTTGACATTGAAGCAACTCGAATACCACAACTCAAAACAAAAACAAAGGACTGGCTTGCGAATAAGCCGGAACAAACATATGATAGAGATTTACCCAATCCCATATCATGCATCTGTCGGAAAGATATTCTAGGAGCTACTTGAATTCCCACCTATAAACTCCCGAAACTTTCTGGTTATGCAATCTGGTGTTGGGGATACAGGGGAAGCAATATATCTCACCCAAACTAACAATACCTACATCCAAGCTGTATCCATCCGTCAACACATAACCAAGAAACCTTCGGAAATCGTGTACCTCAACCTTCGAAAAGCATCCGTTATACGAGTCATGGCAATACTCCCGTACTCACCTCAGTACTGGGTTATCGGGGTTATCTCACCAACGAACTGCATAAAAGAGATTTTCGATGTCGGCGTACTAAACTCAGGTATTCCAGAACTGCAACGATAAAATTATGACGACAACACCTCAGAGCTCAACTCCCCGGGACACTTCCACTAAACCCCTGACAGGAGGCACCAAGACAATGTTCTCATCATAAAACCATCGGAACGATTCCAAGATACCCCCGTGATCCTAAAATTTTTTTTTAGTGAAATTTGAGAAGAGAAGAGTCAAAACTCTACGTCAGGATGCCTTACCAGAGCGACGAGGAGACTGGGAAGTAAAAAGAATTCCTAAACTCTCCGATATATAATTCCTAAATGACTCAAAACATTTTTCTAGACACAACTCGGCTGCTAAAAACGATCAAGCAATGGGGCTCCTAAGGTCGGGGAAGGCTCTGATTACCAACTTGTAACGCCCTCGATGCGGCTATATCTCCTACGTGTCGAAGCACGACTTAGAGGCATAACCGCATTGAAAGCAATGTCGCAAGTGAGGTAATCTTCACACAACCCATGTAAAACATAAGGGAAAGAGATACATAGTTGGCTTACAATCGCCACTTCACACAAGTACATGAATAAAGCATTACATCATCCAGATACAATCAAGGTCCGACTACGGAACCAAAATAAAAGAAGAACCCCAAATGCGACAAAGGTCCCCGATCGACCCCAACTGGGCTCCACTACTGATCAACTAAAACGAAACAACACAAAGGGCAAGATCTTCATCAAGCTCCTCCTTGAGCTTGGTTACGTCATCTGCACGGACTCAACGGCACCTGCAAGCTGGTTTTGGAAGTATCTGTGAGCCACGGGGACTCAGCAATCTCGCACCCGCGAGATCAAGACTATTTAAGCTTATGGGTAAGGTAAAGGTATGAGGTGGAGCTGCAGCAAGCGACTAGCATATATGGTGGCTAACATACGCAAATGAGAGCGAGAAGAGAAGGCAAAGCACGGTCGATAAAGGTATGATCAAGAAGTGATCCTGGACTACCTACGTCAACCATAACTCCAACACCGTGTTCACTTCCCAGACTCCGCCGGAAAGAGACCATCACGGTTACACACGCGGTTGATGTATTTTAATTAAGGTCAACTTCGGGTTTTCTACAACCGGACGTTAACAAATTCCCATCTGCCCATAACCGCGGGCACGGCTTTCGAAAGATAATACCCTGCAGGGGTGTCCCAACTTAGCCCATCACAAGCTCTCACGGTCAACGAAGGAATAGACCTCCACCCGAGACATTCCGATCAGACTCGGTATCCCGGTACAACAAGACATTTCGACAGGGTAAAACTAAACCAGCAACACCGCCCGAATGTGCCGACAAATCCCGATAGGAGCTTCACATATCTCTTTCTCAGGGCACACTCAGATGAGACTAGCTACGAGTAAAACCAACCCTCAAGTTTCCCCGAGGTGGCCCCGCAGGCAGCTCAGTTCGGACCAACACTCAGAGGAGCACTGGCCCGGGGGGGGGGGGGGGGGTAAAATAATGACGACCCTTGAGTCCGCGAAACCCAAGGGAAAAAGAGGCTAGGTGGCGAATGTTAAAACCAATGTTGGGCATTGCTGGAAGAGCTTTACTTAAGGCGAACTGTCAAGGGGTTCCCATAATAGCCCAACCGCGTAAGGGACGCAAAATCCGGGAACATAACACCGATATGACGGAAACTAGGGCGGCAAGAGTGGAACAAAACACCAGGTGATGGGGTTATGTACCTAGGGTAGGGTCATGGACCTGTTCCAAGTAACTTACCCTAGGACATCCCTAGAAGAGGTCGCCTTCCAGTCGACCAACGAGGGTTCACTCGACTGGCCTGAAGGACTCGACCACGAAGACTCACTCGACCACCAGGAGGTCAAGAGGCACTCTGCACCGCAACGGCCTGTAATTAAGTAGACTTTATGATAGTAAAGGCACTTTATGTGGGGCGTTACCAGTAACGCCCCAGACTTAACTCACCTTAAACCCTCTCCTACGTGGGCTGGCTGGGGTCCTGGCGCACTCTATATAAGCCACCCCCCTCCACAGGCAGAAGGGTTCGGCACCTTGTAATCCGTACATTCATAATCCACTCGACCGCCTCCGGGCTCCGAGACGTAGGGCTGTTACTTCTTCCGAGAAGGGCCTGAACTCGTACATCCTT
The DNA here is from genome assembly GCF_018294505.1 of Triticum aestivum. NCBI lineage: Eukaryota > Viridiplantae > Streptophyta > Magnoliopsida > Poales > Poaceae > Triticum > Triticum aestivum. Next base: position 292,476,004 of record NC_057806.1, on the reverse strand, counting down.
TGTGCTTACAACCTCTCCATAGCTAGGACCTTGCCTCTTCATACCTACCCCCCACTCTACTGTCAGGCTTAGAACCACGACAGTTGGCGCCCACCGTGGGGCAGGTGTTTTAGCGATTTTGTGGAGAAGTTGCGATTCTTCCGAGTACTTTCATCATGGTGTCTGCTGGAATTTTGGTCGAGGGTCAAGAGATCCGTCTCGGCGTTCTCACCTTCATCGCCGACGACTCCGCATGGCTCCAGGAGGCCCCACTCGACGTAGATGCGCTCCCCGTCCGCGGTGCGACGCATTTTCGCGCATGTGTCCGCGGCGTTCTGCTGCGGCAACCATCGACCCAGTATCGGTCGGCTCCTCCATCTTCCACCCTCCCGGTCTCCCGCCAGCGCAAGCGCTCAGGCCGGTCGAGGCTTCAGCGATGGGTGAGTCACGCGGTGGCTCGCCAGTCGGCCACTACACAAGTTGCGGCAATCGAGCCCAACGAATCTCTCTACGGCTTGTTCGATCAGTCGACTGGCTCCGGAGAGACTGCATCCGAGTGCGGAAGCAGTGATCCAGCGGCGGAAATCTTGATGGTCGACGGGCCCCACAGTCCTCCTGGCTTCGCCCGTGGTGGTGGAGCAGGCGACGGCGGCGACCCTGCTCGAGGCTACGAAGAGTACCAGCCCGAGCCACTCGACTCTCTGCAAAGAGAAGAGCTTCGCCGCAGGAACGAGGATCCCCTGCGTATTCCCATCGCAGGAGAAACCCCCGAGGCTCGTGCCTTGGAGGAGGCGCGTCTGGCCAATTTGGCCGAGCGCACTCGACTGGAGAACCTTCAGCGAGCACTCGACGAGCGCGCGCGGCAACGAGTTCCCGACACCAGTCGACGTCAACTCTTCCCGCCGACTCAGGGGACTGGCTGAGCATCGCCTAAGAGTTGACTCGTCTGCGAAGCCAGTCAAAGAACATCTTCGACGGTCCGCCGTCCAGAAGAGAAAGGCCATCGGTGAAGAAGTGGCTCGACTGTTGGCGGCAGGATTTATCCGAGAGATATACCACTCCGAGTGGCTCGCTAATGTCGTCATGGTTCCTAAGAAGGACAAGTCGCTCCGAATGTGCATTGATTTCAAGCACATCAACCGGGCCTGCCCGAAAGATCACTTTCCTCTCCCTCGCATAGATCAAATTGTTGACTCGACCGCGGGATGCGAGAGGTTGTCTTTTTTAGATGCTTACTCCGGGTACCACCAGATCCGTCTGTACGGGCCCGATGAGGTAAAAACAGCTTTCATCACTCCATTCGGGTGCTTCTGCTATATCACCATGCCATTCGGCCTCAAGAATGCAGGAGCCACATTTATGCGAATGATCCAGAAGTGTCTACTCACTCAAATCAGTCGGAATGTGGAAGCTTATATGGATGATATCGTTGTCAAGTCACGAAAAGGTTCCGACCTGCTCGCTGACCTCGCCGAAACATTTGCCAACCTCAGAAGGTATGATATCAAGCTCAATCCATCAAAGTGCACATTTGGAGTTCCTGGTGGCAAGTTACTCGGTTTCCTCGTTTCCGAACGGGGAATCGACGCCAACCCAGAAAAGATTGGCACTATTCTCCGAATGAAACGCCCTGTGCGAGTGCACGATGTCCAGAAGCTTACTGGATGCTTGGCCGCATTAAGTCGATTCATCTCACGACTCGGTGAAAAGGCATTGCCTCTTTACCGACTGATGAAGAAGGCTGACAAGTTCGAGTGGACTCCAGAAGCTGATGCAGCGTTTGCCGAGCTAAAAGCTCTGCTCTCCACCCAGCCGGTGCTTGCTGCTCCAATCAGCAAAGAGCCTCTGTTGCTCTACATCGCAGCCACAGGACAAGTCGTCAGTACTGTGCTAACGGTCGAGTGGGAAGAAGAAGGAAAAGCTCTCAAAGTTCAGCGCCCAGTGTATTATTTGTCTGAAGTTTTGACTCCATCCAAGCAGAGATATCCTCATTATCAGAAGCTTGTGTATGGGATATACATGACCACAAAGAGGGTTGCTCATTATTTCTCTGACCATTCCATCACAGTCGTCAGCGACGCTCCACTATCAGAGATTTTGCACAACAGAGATGCAACTGGTCGAGTGGCCAAATGGGTGATTGAACTTCTTCCCCTTGATATCAAGTTTGAAGCAAAGAAAGCTATTAAGTCCCAGGCAATAGCAGATTTCCTCGCCGAGTGGATCGAACAGCAGCAGCCGACTGAAGTTCACTCGGAGCATTGGACCATGTTTTTCGATGGTTCTAAGATGTTGAATGGTTCCGGTGCTGGGGTTGTCCTGGTTTCCCCCAGAGGAGATAAGCTCAGATATGTGCTTCAGATTCACTTTGATTCCTCCAACAATGAGGCAGAATATGAGGCCCTCCTATATGGGTTGCGCATGGCCATTTCACTCGGCGTCCGTCGCCTAATGGTCTATGGCGACTCGGATTTAGTGGTCAATCAGGTGATGAAAGAGTGGGACGTGAGAAGCCCAGCCATGACTGGATACTGCAGTGCAGTGAGGAAGCTGGAGAAAAAGTTCGAGGGGTTGGAGCTCCATCATATACCCCGACTGAAAAATCAAGCAGCTGATGATCTAGCAAAGATAGGTTCCAAGAGAGAAGCCATTCCGAGTGGTGTGTTCTTGGAGCATATACATACTCCGTCAGTCAAAGAAGATCCTTTCACCGAAGAAACTCCGCAGCCCAAGAGTGCCACAGATCCGACTGAAGTTGAAGTCCCAGCGGTGGTCGACTTGATCATGGAGGTTTTGGTAGTCATTCCCGACTGGACGATTCCGTATGTCGCATATATCTTGAGGATAGAGCTTCCGGAGGATGAGGAAGAGGCTCGACAGATCGTCCGTCGATCTAAGGCCTTTACCGTCCTCAAAGGACAATTATACAGAGTGAGCACGACTGGAGTCGGTCAGAAGTGCATAACACCAGAAGAAGGTCGACTCATCCTCAATGATATTCACTCGGGGACCTGTGGTCATCATGCGTCCTCCCGGACCATCGTGGCCAAAGCATACCGAGCCGGATTTTACTGGCCCAAGGCGAATGAGATGGCAAAGGAGATAGTGGATAAGTGCGAGGGATGTCAGTTCTACTCGAATATGTCACACAAACCCGCGTCAGCTTTGAAGACCATCCCACTCGTCTGGCCTTTTGCAGTCTGGGGGCTGGACATGGTCGGCCCTTTGAGAACAGGACGAAGTGGCTTCACGCATGTACTGGTGGCAGTCGACAAGTTCACCAAGTGGATCGAGGCTAAACCAATCAAGAGCCTCGACACCAGTACTGCTGTTAGCTTCATCAGGGAACTAATATTCAGATATGGAGTCCCGCACAACATCATTACGGATAATGGGTCGAACTTTGACTCAGAGGAATTCAGAACCTTCTGCAACTCCCAGGGCACACGGGTCGACTACGCATCAGTCTCCCATCCGCAGTCGAATGGACAAGCAGAGCGAGCTAATGGACTGATTCTCAAGGGACTGAAGCCGCGACTGATGCGTGATCTCAAACACGCGGCTGGGGCTTGGGTCGACGAACTTCCATCTGTATTCTGGGGACTGCGGACCACGCCCAATCGGTCGACCGGAAGAACTCCATTCTTCTTGGTCTATGGAGCCGAAGCAGTCTTGCCGAGCGATCTTCTCCACAATGCTCCTCGAGTCGAAATCTACAACGAAGCAGAAGCTGAACAAGCGCGGCAGGACGCAGTCGACCTTTTAGAGGAAGAAAGGGAGATGGCTCTGATCCGGCCGACCATCTACCAACAAGATCTGCGCCGTTTCCACGCCCGAAATGTGAGAGGTCGAGCCTTCCAGGAAGGAGATTTGGTTCTCCGAGTGCATCAGCACAAACCACACAAGCTTGCTCCTTCTTGGGAAGGCCCCTTCATCGTCACCAAGGTTCTCCACAACGGGGCGTACCGTCTTTACAACGTCGAGCATAATATCGACGAGCCCCGAGCTTGGAACGCCGAGCTACTCCGCCCATTTTACACTTAAGTTTTATCACTCGGATGAGTTGCAATAAAGTACTTCTGTAGTTCATGGGTTTAGAAATAATAGTGTCATCACTTTTTATTTTTGTCCACATAAAAACTCCCCCTCAGTGGGTGACTTAGCCGCGAATCCGTTTCGCCTAAGTTTGTAAAAATCCTACCGAGTGGTGAGCCAGACTCTCACTCGGAGGCTTAGCTGCGAATCCGTTTCGCCTAAGTTTATCAAAATCCTACCGAGTGGTAAGCCAGCCTTCCACTCGGGGGCTTAGCTGCAGTCCAAGCACTCGCCTAAGTTATAAAAATCCTACCGAGTGAAGAGCAATCCTCTCACTCGGGGGCTTAGCTGCAGCTAAGTGCTCGCCTAAGTTATCAAAATCCTATCGAGTGAAGAGCAATCCTCTCACTCGGGGGCTTAGCTGCAGCTTCGTGCTCGCCTAAGTTTATCAAAATCCTACTGAGTGGTAAGCCAGCCTTCCACTCGGGGGCTTAGCTGCAGCTTCGTGCTCGCCTAAGTTTATCAAAATCCTACCGAGTGGTAAGCCAGCCTTCCACTCGGGGGCTTAGCTGCAGTCCAAGCACTCGCCTAAGTTGTGAAAATCCTACCGAGTGGTAAGCCAGCCTTCCACTCGGAGGCTTAGCTGCGACCTCGTGCTCGCCTAAGTTATAAAAATCCTACCTAGTGAAGAGCAATCCTCTCACTCGGGGGCTCAGCTGCAGCCTCGTGCTCGCCTAAGTTATCAAAATCCTACCGAGTGAAGAGCAATCCTCTCACTCGGGGGCTTAGCTGCAGCTTCGTGCTCGCCTAAGTTTATCAAAATCCTACCGAGTGGTAAGCCAGCCTTCCACTCGGGGGCTTAGCTGCAGTCCAAGCACTCGCCTAAGTTGTGAAAATCCTACCGAGTGGTAAGCCAGCCTTCCACTCGGAGGCTTAGCTGCGACCTCGTGCTCGCCTAAGTTATAAAAATCCTACCGAGTGAAGAGCAATCCTCTCACTCGGAGGCTTAGCTGCGAATCTGTTTCGCCTAAGTTTATCAAAATCCTACCGAGTGGTAAGCCAGCCTTCCACTCGGGGGCTTAGCTGCAGTCCAAGCACTCGCCTAAGTTGTGAAAATCCTACCGAGTGGTAAGCCAGCCCTCCACTCGGAGGCTTAGCTGCAGCCTCGTGCTCGCCTAAGTTATCAAAATCCTACCGAGTGAAGAGCAATCCTCTCACTCGGGGGCTTAGCTGCAGCTTCGTGCCCGCCTAAGTTATCAAAATCCTACCGAGTGGTAAGCCAGTCTTCCACTCGGAGGCTTAGCTGCAGCCTCGTGCTCGCCTAAGTTTATCAAAATCCTACCGAGTGGTAAGCCAGCCTTCCACTCGGGGGCTTAGCTGCAGTCCAAGCACTCGCCTAAGTTGTGAAAATCCTACCGAGTGGTAAGCCAGCCTTCCACTCGGAGGCTTAGCTGCAGCCTCGTGCTCGCCTGAGTTATAAAAATCCTACCGAGTGGTAAGCCAGCCTTCCACTCGGAGGCTTAGCTGCGACCTCGTGCTCGCCTAAGTTATCAAAATCCTACCGAGTGAAGAGCAATCCTCTCACTCGGGGGCTTAGCTGCAGCCTCGTGCTCGCCTAAGTTATCAAAATCCTACCGAGTGAAGAGCAATCCTCTCACTCGGGGGCTTAGCTGCAGCCTCGTGCTCGCCTAAGTTATCAAAATCCTACCGAGTGGTAAGCCAGCCTTCCACTCGGAGGCTTAGCTGCAGCCTCGTGCTCGCCTAAGTTATAAAAATCTTACCGAGTGAAGAGCAACCCTCTCACTCGGGGGCTTAGCTGCAGTCCTGCGCTCGCCTAAGTTACAAAGATCCTACCGAGTGAAGAGCGACCCTCTCACTCGGAGGCTTAGCTGCAGTCCAAGCGCTCGCCTAAGCACAGGCACCTTGCTTTGAACCTGCAAAAGACATTTTGAGCCGAAGGCAATCATATTCAAGCGCCAAATTCAAGTTTGAATCGATGTTTAAAGGAACCGAAAGTGCTCAGGCGGCAAGCCTGTTAAAGTTTGTCGGTTACAATTCCACTCGGCATACCGAGGCAAATTTAAAGTGTCGAGCCAGAAGAAGTTTTTTACCCCTCCTGTGGAGGGCTGGAAGGTGCAACAAATTCATCAAGGTCAATTCCGTCGGCGATCCGAGTGGCAGCTGCAAGGAAAGTCTCCATAAAGGACCTGAAGTCGTGCTTCTTGGTATTGGCCACCCGAAGGGCCGCCAGCTTCTCCTCTCGTGCATCTTTGCAGTGGACTCGGGCCAGACACAGAGCGACATCTGCACCACACCGAGCCGAGGACTTCTTCCACTCCTGCACTCGACCAGGGATCGTGTTCAAGCGGGCCATCAGCGACTCAAGGTCATTCTGAAGTGTCTCCTCAGGCCAGAGCGTCGAGTCGATGCGAGATGTGGCGGCCTTCAGCCTTGCGAGATAGTCCACGACAGCTGCGACACGAGACTCCAGTCGGAAAACATCCATGGCAACTTCGTCGTTCACCGGAGAATTGACGGGGTCAAGGTTTGGCTCCAGTCGGCTGGTTTCCTCTTCAAAGTTTTGACAAAATTCTGCAAGGGTGATCACTAAGTCAAGGGGATAGTCGAATGGAAGAAGCCACAGTTGGAAATATTTGCCAAACATGGAGGTTTACCTTCAAGCATAAGAAACAGCTTCTTGGCAAGGCCACTCAGGAAGGCCTCCAGTTCAGTTTTCTTCTCAGTCAATTTGCTGACTTGGTCGGTCAAGGCAGCTTTGTCAGTTCTCAGTCGACTGACTTCCTTGTTGGCAATCCCAAGAGCAGTTTTCAGATTGGTATTGTCTTGTTCGAGCTTGGTGACTGAAGCTAACTTCTCGTCAGCAAGCTTGATCTTCTCAGCTAGCTCAAGGTCTTTCTTCTGCTGGGCCTCCCTTACCTTACCTGCAAGTTACAGCGAGATCAGATGCCGAAACAAGCAAGGGGAAAAGCAGTCGTCAGGGTCTCACCAAACATACCTTCGGTCTCCTCCTTTGCCTTTGTCAGCTTCTCCTGAACCAGCTTCAAGCTCAGCTCGACTTGAGTATGTTTTTGTTCCAGCTCTGAGTAGCGAGCCACAAGATCACAGGAGTTCTGCGAAGAACCAATCGACTAAACGTCAAATGTAACTCACTTCCGAGTGAAAAAGGGAAAAACACACGTTTCTAAGACTACAGCCGAATACAAGCATTCGACCGTAGTCTCGGGGACTACACCCAGTGGGTGCACTCAGCGTGCCCCCACTAATCCTGTTGAAGACAAAGTCGACCAGTCGACCTCAAAAAAAAAAACAGTGTGCGAGACGCATTCTCTAAGACTGTGATCAACTGCAAGCAGTCGACCACAGTCTCGGGGACTACACCCAGTGGGTGCACTCAGCGTGCCCCCACCGGTTTGCGAAATCCAGTCGACCAGGCGACTGACAGAAAGATTGACATCATAAAGCCTAAGGCCGACTGCCAGCAGTCGACCTTAGCCTTGGGGACTACACCCAGTGGGTGCACTCAGCGTGCCCCCACCGGTTTGTGAAATCCAGTCGACCAGTCGACTGACAGAAAGATTGACATCATAAAACCTAAGGCCGACTGCCAGCAGTCGACCTTAGCCTTGGGGACTACACCCAGTGGGTGCACTCAGCGTGCCCCCACCGGTTTGTGAAATCCAGTCGACCGGTCGACTGACAGAAAGATTGACATCATAAAGCCTAAGGCCGACTGCCAGCAGTCGACCTTAGCCTTGGGGACTACACCCAGTGGGTGCACTCAGCGTGCCCCGCTAACACGGAGTTTATTCGACACACCCAGTGGGTGACTAATATAAATCCCGGAAAAGAAAAGTTTTTGGTAGCATATCCAATAGAACAAACAGCAGTCGACTGACCTGGACATTGCTTTGGATGGCAGAGCTGGCGTCATAAGCTGCCTGGCTCGCATCCCGGATGGTCTTCAGCTGCTCCATCATGAGTCCCGCCTGGCGTATTGCCTCCTTCGCTGCACCAGCTTGGTCCTCTGGGACGTGGTGAGTCGTGAAGAGGGAGGGCTCCTGAGCACTCGTCAGTGGATTCGCGAAGGACACCGTGTGTCGAGTGGTGTTCTCTTCCTCCACAGTCAGAGTCTCAGGCGCCGTCGCATCCTGAGGCACCTTACTGGCGGGCATTTTCCGACTCTTCCTGCGTGCCAGCAGTTCTTCATCCTCGTCGTCGTCAGGAAGATCGATAACAGTATGGGGCGGAACTGCGAAGAAGAATCAGGATCAGAGGTCGCGAGTCAGTCGACTAAAAACGGTGTTAAGAATACAGTACCTAGGTTCGAAGTTGCCGCATCCTCCATCTCGTGGTCATCGGCCCGGGCTGAAGTCTCAGAGGTAGCAGCACTGCAACTCCAAAGGATCAGTCGACTAACCTCAGCGTCGACCAGAGATAAAGTTCGCACAAGAATAAGAAAATATGAGCAACACAATTACCCTGATATGGTGGGGATGGACACCTTCATTTTCGGCAGGAGCTTGGTCGGCTTCGATGAGGCCGCCCTGGGCTGCTTCGGCGCCTTTTCAGTCGGCGCCGGAGAGGTGGTCCGAGGGCGCTTGGTCGACTGAGTGGCGGTCGCAACCCCCTTACCACGTTCGGTCGAAGGGTCGTGGACAAGCTTCGACCGCCTTTCTGAGCGCGGTGGAATGACCTCCTCCTCCTCTTCTTCCTCGTCCTCGATGTCATCTTCATCACCTTCATCATCATCATCGTCGTCATCATCCCCTGCAGCATCCGAGTCCCATTCCTCCTCTTCCTGGCTCTCGCCCCCCGCTCGCCTCGCCTTCCTCAGTCGAAGCTTGTGCCCCATTGGGCATCGAGTACAGCTCGGTGAAGGCCTAGCAGATGCCCAAACAAGGATCAGTCGACCAGTCGACAGGGTTAGCAGAAATGAATACGACAAGGACACAATGGAAAGCAGAGCAAGTGTACCTTGTTTGGGTCGCTGTTGTGGTCGAGTGGAGGAATCCTTCTGGCTCCGCGCGGGTTGTCCCTGTTTCCGGTAACGGCTACCATCCATCTTTCCAGAGTGGCATCGTCGACTTCTTCTGGATGGACTCTAGTCTCGTCTTCGGGCCCACAGTACAACCACATGCAGTGGCTCCGGAATTGAAGGGGTTGGATGCGACGCCTGAGGAAGACCTCCAGAAGATCCATGCCCGTCACCCCCTCCCGAACCAACTGCACCACGCGCTCCATCAACATCTTCACGTCGGCTTTCTCCTCCGGAATCAGCTTCAGAGGGGAGGGCTTGTTCACTCGGTCCATGGTAAACGGAGGGAGTCCACTCGACTGCCCTGGCGTCGACTGGACCTGGCAGTAGAACCAAGTCGACTGCCAGCCTCTGACGGACTCGGGAAAGGACATGGGCGGGAAGGTGCTATTATTCCTCACCTGAATCCCCAGGCCCCCACACATTTGGACGACTCGGGTCTTCTCATCACCTGGGCTCGCCTTCTTCACGGTCTGAGAGCGACACGTGAAGATACGTTTGAACAAACCCCAGTGCGGTCGACAGCCCAAGAAACCCTCACACATGGACACGAATGCAGCAAGATAGGCAATGGAGTTTGGGGTAAAGTGGTGGAGCTGCGCTCCAAAGAAATTCAAGAAGCCACGGAAGAAAATGCTTGGCGGCAAGGAAAACCCACGATCAACATGAGTGGCCAGAAGCACACACTCACCCTCTTCTGGCTGTGGCTGCCACTCCTTCCCCGGCAACCTCGCAGCTCCGTGAGGGATCAAGCCCTCGTTGGCCATGTCGAGGAGGTCCTTCTCCGTGATGGTCGACTGGATCCAGTCTCCTTGGACCCAGCCTTTCGGCAGGCGGGATCTGGACGAGGACCCTCTGCGGCTGGTGGATCTCCCCTTCGCCTTCTCCGATGCCGACGCCTTCTTGGCACGCTCCAGCGCCGCCGTCTTCTCCTTGGCCATGGTCGCCGGTGAGATGCACGAAGGGAAGTGGTGCGGGGGCGAGAGCGAGCACGCTGAGCAGGGAGGAAGGAAGCAGAGGGAGAGAGGGAGAATGCTGAGGCGCAGCACAGAAATCCTCGCCGGGCACATTTATAAGGTCCCTTCCGAGTGGCTGACATGTGGGCCCGGTCGATCTAATCATATCTGGGAGCAGTTATGAGGACTGGATACGTGGCGAAAAAGGCGGCGCGGAGATCGAGGCGTCTATGCCCCGTCCCATCCGAACGCCGCGGTCTGCCCCGCTTCGCGCGCGCCCCCAAATTTCGCACCCCGCGGAATCCGCGAGCAACAAATCAGTCTGTCAGACGCGGTGTTTCCGGCGATCCGTCGCTCGGAGATCGTCGAAGCTCGAAAGATCACTCGACGCAAAAATAGAATGGATCGAGTCGACCGAAGACAAATTGCTCCCTGTCAACGAAGAGATTCTTTGATCCAGAACAGCGCACAACTAGAGCGCAAAGGTTAATCGGAAACGACATCAACTCCTTCTTCACTCGAAGCCTCAATCCATTCGGGGGCTAATGATGGGGTTATGTACCTAGGGTAGGGTCATGGACCTGTTCCAAGTAACTTACCCTAGGACATCCCTAGAAGAGGTCGCCTTCCAGTCGACCAACGAGGATTCACTCGACTGGCCTGAAGGACTCGACCACGAAGACTCACTCGACCACCAGGAGGTCAAGAGGCACTCTGCACCGCAACGGCCTGTAATTAAGTAGACTTTATGATAGTAAAGGCACTTTATGTGGGGCGTTACCAGTAACGCCCCAGACTTAACTCACCTTAAACCCTCTCCTACGTGGGCTGGCTGGGGTCCTGGCGCACTCTATATAAGCCACCCCCCTCCACAGGCAGAAGGGTTCGACACCTTGTAATCCGTACATTCATAATCCACTCGACCGCCTCCGGGCTCTGAGACGTAGGGCTGTTACTTCTTCCGAGAAGGGCCTGAACTCGTACATCCTTTGTGCTTACAACCTCTCCATAGCTAGGACCTTGCCTCTTCATACCTACCCCCCACTCTACTGTCAGGCTTAGAACCACGACACCAGGCATAAGGCCGAGCCTTCCACCCTTTACCAAGTATATAGATGCATTAATTAAATAAGATATATTGTGATATCCCAACCAGTAAACATGTTCCAACAAGGAACAACATCTCCATGTTCCAACAAGGAACAAACTTCAATCTTCACCTGCAACTAACAACGCTATAAGAGGGGCTAAGCAAAGCGGTAACATAGCCAATCAAAGGTTTGCTAGGACATGGTGGGTTAGAGGTTTGACATGGCAATTTGGGAGGCTGACAAGCAAATGGTAGGCATCGTAGCATTGGCATAGCAAAAGAGCGAGCAAACTAGCATAGCAAAGATAGTAGTGATTTCGAGGGTATGATCATCTTGCCTGAAATCCCGCAAGGAAGAAGAACGAATCCAAGAAGAAGACAAATGGTCGTAGATGAACGGATCCTCACAACTTCGACGTTATCGGAACCAACCCGAAGAAGTAAACACCGGAAAAGAAGCACACAACATAGTAAACAACCAACACATCAACATGGCATGATGCACAAACGAGTATGAGGCATGTCTGGTTTAATGAAGCATGGCATGGCAAAGTGCACAAGCAGTTCTACAAATTAAGTGGAGATCAATATGCAACGAGTTGCATGTTGACGAAACACCACAACAAGTTATTTAGTTTGATCTCGTTTATGTACCCCAACAATATTAAATGTTGATTAACATGGCAAGAGGTGAAGCACAACGAAACTACCTATTTAGGCAAGTTTAAATGAGGCCGGAAGTAACGAACAACAATTCCGGTAAATCCCCATAGCATATTTTAGATTTGGTACTGTTCTGCCCTAAACAATATTTTAGAGTTGTTAAACATGCAAGATGAGTGCACCATGTTAAACTAGACATTTTTCTACCCCATTTACATATATAATTTATTAAAATCGGAGTTACGGTTATTTAGTTATGAAATAAAGCATTTTAACATGGCATTTGAGCAAAATTAAACAAACAGCATTTTAAGCATTTTAGCATGGGATGAAAATGGCATATTATTAATCTAGATGAAAAACTAAGCATTTTTCATGTTTAAATTATTTACATATGATGCATAGTTTGTGAGTTATTAAATGCATGAAGTTGAAGGACTTTTCTGTAAAACAGTTAATTCACTGGATAAAGGCTAAAATCACAGATCTGTAAAAAAAAAACAAATCGGGCCGAAATATGCTGGGCCAGCAGTGCACAGGAGAGGGATCTGGAGGGGGCTGCTAACCCTGGGCCTTGGGCCGGTTCGGAGGGGAGGCGAGGCAGGAGGGCGCGCTGGGCCTGGAGGGAGTTGGGCCGCGCGATGAGGAACGAGGCGAGGCCGGATCTAGCTTGAGCTGGCTGGATCGACCGAGGGAGGGGATGCGGTCAACGCGCTCGATGCAGCGGAAGCAGGGCGCTGTCCTCTGCTCGACAGGGAGCAGAAGCAGAGCAGCGGCATCGGGGATCTCCGGCGCGGTGGCGAAGGACGGAGGACGTGGAACCGGGCGCGAAGGAGGGACCGATCTGACCGGCGGTGAGGTTCTGCGGGCATGGGGCGGAGGCAAACCGGCGGCCACGGACCTGGAGATTCCTGGCGGGGCTCCTGTGTTCCCTGCGAAAGAGAGGAAGCAGGGAGATGAGATGGAGAGAGAGAAAGCGAAGGAAGGGAGAAGAGACAAGGGCGCGGGGTGAGGGTGCCGGCCTGGAGCTGCTGCTGTGGTGGCGCTCGACGGCGGCGGAAGGGTGGCCGCACTCTGGTGGTTTGGACGCCGGTGACGGGGCTGATGGGGTGGCCGTCGGGGTCCTTGGCCCAAGCGCAAACGGGCGCTGTGCTCGCACGGGGAGAGTCGAGGACGGCCCCTTGGGCGTCGCGGGTAGCAGAGGAGGCCGAGGCTTCATGGCCGGAGTACGGCAGCGGCGGGGAAAGTTGGGGCGAGGTGCTCGGGAACGAGCGAGCAGAGGAAGGGGCACGGCTGCGGTGGATCGATGGATTTGAGATTATGGTGGTGGCTGATTGGTGAATCGGGAGGAGGCTGCGGGATTGGTCCAGTGAAGAAAACGAGGGAGGTGGGTGGCGCTGTGGATGCACGGATTTGATGGGTGGCGGCGGCTGATACGAGGAGGGAGGAGGCTGCAGGAAATGAGGTGGATCTGGATCAGGGAAGAACCCGAGGAAGAAAGGTAGGTGGCGGCGCGATGGGACAAGAGGGCTAGAATTTAGGGTTGCTGCCTAGGGGATTGGTCTATATATAGAGCGCTGGATTTTTGTTAGGGGCTATTTCGTCCCGATCGAAATCAGACGGTTCGGGAAGAATAGGCTAGGGAGCCCAAATAAGAAAACGGTGACGTTTTGTAGACGTTTGGGGATGATCCGGATACAACGGTGGCGACAGCTCGGTTCGGGTCCGGGACAACTTTCGGGCGCGCGCGAGGAGGGTCGCGGGCTGACGAGAGAGGTTAGGTAGGGCATGGTGGTGAGTAGTGACTGTGTAGACGGTCTCGAGCTGAGAGAAGAGAAGAGAGGGAGGCCCGACGACTATTTCCGGAGACCGAAAACGTCCGACGTTTTGACCGGCTACTATTGCCGCTATATTTATCCGTTGGGGCGTCAAACGAACTCCGATTGCGATGAAACTGGACAGGCGGTCTGTCTACACTATAATAAGACCACACACCAAATTTCAACCCAATCCGAGAACATTTTCCGGCCACTTATAAAATAATATTTCGGACATGCCGCGGGCGCGTGCAAGTGTGTCTGGGCTCAGAACGGACAACGGACGGAACGAGGAGACCGGGACGGATGCAAGTTTTGAAAACATGATGATGCAATGCACATGATGACATGATGAAATGCAACACGCAAGCCAATGACAAGACAACAACAACGAATAACTGAACGACACCTGGCACATCGGTCTCGGGGCGTTACACGCATCTAGCCACATAAAAAGTCAGATGAGTACTTCGAATGCATTCACAAGCTAATAACAACCTAGGCATAAAAACATAACTAGTTGAATGCAGTTATAGTGATAGTAAGATAAAAATAAATGCAGTCACCAAAATGTGCCTTTGTGTAGAATATTGCAAAGGAAATGAGATAGCCATGCAACCAGAACTAAGGTGTCCCAAGCACGCCGGTGGACCAGCCCAAGCACCTCGCTGATCTCACACTGTTGGTATGTTGGAATTACTACAACATCCAGGAGTCTATCCTACTACGTGCCACACCAAGGCATGCAGATCTTCGTCAAGATCCATGTCACGGAAGATCAAAACCTCAGAGAAGAAAATGTCGTCAGTGATGTTAGGCAGGGTATGCTCGCAGTCCAAGCATGACACATAAAGGCGCCACGCCGCATATGCTCAGGCTATAATGGACACAAGCCTAGATACGCTCTCTACCCTGCATTAAATGTGGTCACAGGCTATCATAGGTCTACGGGTCCTAGGCGAAGAAAATACGTCGTGGCGCAAGCGATAAGAGATTAAACCTATCAGGATAAGACTCAAATTGCTGACACTTCTGAGCATACCAGGAGAAAGCTTCTTGACAACGACTCTATTACTCAAGGTGTCACTTGAGCTTCAGCCTTGATGTGTGTTCACACGAGTGTAAACGGCCATGTGGTGACCACCAGCTATATAAGGGGAGGATTGTGGCCATCCAAAGGAGATGCAGACACAAGTGGAGGAAACAAGTAAGAAGAATAAGGTAGGAGTGAAGAGGGTGCTCGCGATGGTAGCCTTTACCACACCACCAGGGCTCTTTCGAGAACCCCCAGAGCTCTCCCAAGCATACCTAGAGCTCCCCCGAGCAAATGTAAACTCCACTATATTACTCACATCAACCAACCAAGAACATGAAATAGGGTATTGCACCACAGTGAGACCTGAATATGTATAAATCCCTTGTCTCATGTATTCTTGAATATCTGAAGGAAGACCTGAGTGTTTATCCCCTGGTCGAACTAAAAGATAAGGTGTCTTTGATCCCTGATGTCATGACTTGACACTCCGAAAGCATGGGGCATGACGACAAAGAAAATAAGTGAAGTAACCAGTCCATCCCTAGGTAATTCAACGCCACTGGGCATTGGGCATATTGGTGCACAAAATAAAGAAAGTAGCCATACCAACGTGTATCTCCATGCAACTTATCAAGATTGGGGCACAATAATTGTACATAATGTAAATAATTTGGCTAGACCAACTCAGATGTCTATATAATATCTCGAGCTTGGGGCTCAACAAGCGCGTAAGGTAAATAAAGTTGCCGCAACAACTCTTTTTTCTAGAGCCGCCCTTCAAGGCATTTTATTCAACGTTCTAGCGGACAACATCTGACGTTACAAAGGGTAGTCAAGAAATCAGGAATTACATCAAATGAGCTACACTCAACTCACTCAAGAAAACTTCCTTGGCACACATATGAGCTACCTCATTGGTGTCTCTTTGAGCGTAGATTATATCAAATTACTGAAAGTTCGAGAAAAGTGATTGAACCTCTCTGAAATATGACCTCCATTTGACCGGAAAGCAGTATGCCTCCATTCATCTTCGATTGTCAGGCAATCCATTTCCATTATGATATTATCCCACCCGTGCTCCATTTCTAGAGTAGTTGCATCACGAAGTATTGTTCAATAGTTCACTAATGTATGGGTCTTTTATGCCAGGGTATTTGCATCCCCTCTGAACAATGAAATCCTTTGTATGGCTCTGGGCTATAGTCCCCGCTCCTACACACTAAGTTGCGACATCCACTAGACCATCAGTATTGATCTTCACACAACCTACAAATGATGGTTGCCATACTTCTATAGGCTTCATCATCACTGTCGGTGCACTTGATGGAATATCTAGATCCTGAATAATCTCCTTAACCAGCTCCATCGAATTGAGCTACTAAAATGTAATATCGGCATGTATATATTTATTCTGACCGCTCCAAATAGCCCACATCACGGATACGGCTACGACAGTTTATTCCTTACTAATAAACATCGAGTCTGGTATGTCTCTAGCCCATGTCATCGGATGAAGTTGTGGGAGTTTTGCTTCAAAGAAACTTTCTCCCTCATTCCAAAATCTCGTAGCAGGATCACACTTGATTAGGGAATGCAATAAGGACTCGTTGTTGACAAACATAGGGAAGGAAGTATCATCACTAATATGACATCTATGAAGTTTGCTGAATGAAGGCAAGAACCCCTTGAGAACCCTCCACCATAAGACTCTTATTTTGGTCGGACCCTCAGACTCCATAAAGGTCTCCAAGTGTCTTGCCATTCCATCGACATGCTTGCTTGAATAGAATCACCATGTTGTTTGTCCATTGTATTTTGATAAGCCGAACGGACCGTGAACACACCCATTCATTCCCATCCCCACACCCAGAAGTCCTCCATTGGAATTCGTGGTCTTGGCTGTGAGATCCTGGCTTAATAGGAATGATACACTACTCATATCGATAAGGAATTCCTTCTTTTCCAGGAGCCCATTCGAAAAGAACTCCAAAGTTTAGTGTGCTTGGCTTGGAGCAATTCTAGGATGGGTGACCGACTAGGAAGTTTTTACTGGGTGAGCAGGAGTGAGTACAAAGTGTGCAGGAAAGACTAGTCTTGGTTCATCGGGTCAGTCTAGATCCCATTAGGCGTAATGGGCGGGAACCGGTGGGTGTGTCCAGGGCATTACAATTGGTATCACAGCCAACCCTTGTGGTTACACGGGCATGTGCGGGTCAGGTGCGCAGTCATGTGGCGCATGGCGCGTGTTGCCCGTTGTGGCACATGGTATGACACATGTTCCAGACTAGACACACATACGTGTGCCAAGAGGGAACGTTCCTTCCTGACGGGCCGGCGAGGACATGGTTCTTTTTAGTGGGGCGTATGTGAGAGCCTGCCTTAATAGGAATGATAGAGTACTCATATCAATAAGGAATTCCTCCTTTTTCAGGAGCCCATTTGAAAAGAATTCCAAAGTTAAGGATGCTTGGCTTGGAGCAATTCTAGGATGGGTGTCCGACTGGGAAGTTTGTCCTGAGTATGCATGAGTGAGGACAAGGTGTGCAGAAAGGACCAGCGTTGGTCTGTGGAGCTAGCCTAAATCCCATCAGGTGTAATGGCCAGGAACCGACGGGTGTGGCCAGGGCATTATATTGGAAAGCTCGGAATCACATCAGCATCAGAGGCAATGAACATCCTCCTGACCAATGTTCCATTCCATGCACCCGTCTCTTCCACGAGTTCCAACACAATATGTACATGCTCATTTGCTAGTCTTCAAATCAGCTTCATTGTAGGTGTTCCTTGAATCCAATTATCATGCTAGATTTCAGATGTTCCAACATCACCAATATGATGGATCAAACCCATCTTAAGAACCTCCCTTCCCTGAATAATAGCATGCCAAGTAGCTAACATGTTTGCGGGATAGCTTACTTGAAGGGAGTTCCCATCGAGATAGTATTGCCCATGTAGGACACAAGCACATAGGTTATCTCATTTTTCTAGCAAACGATAAGAATGTTTTGATAGCATGCATCATGAAACACATGCAAATCATGAAAACCAAGCCCACCTCTATACTTTGAGACAGAGATTTTCTTCCACGATTGCCAATGCATCCTCGCTTATCCAATGAACCCACCAACCAAACTTGGACATCACTAACGTGACTTTTTGGCACAAACTTTTTATGAGCTTGAAATATCTCATAGAATGGGTCGGTAGAGCTTGGATCACTGATGTAAGGAGAACTTCATTCGCTACACATGATATTTTTTTCACAATAACCTTGTACCCTTGATCTTGACTGCTTGCAGATATGTTCAAAATTTGGTTCAGTAATCCTTTTATTAGCTATTGGAATACCAAGGTACTTTTCTTTAAGGGCTTCTCTATGGATTTGCAACGTATTCCCGACACCTACCCTTGTAGAGGCCCCACACTTGGGACTCAAAAACACCAAGCTCTTGGCTTTGTAGACACACTGCCCTGAGCCAACACTATATGCTTGTAGAATGTCATTAAGTTGATGTGAGCTTCGCCCACCTGCCTTTATGAAAAGCAAACAATCATCTGCAATAAATAGGTGGGATATCCATGGGGACCGCAATCCATGTCTAATGCCCCTATCAGTCCATCCACCGTCATAATTTTTCAAGAAGTGTGGCAGTCCTTCCCCACAAAGTTGGAAAAGATATAGGGAGATGGGTTCCCCCTGTCGTATGCCTCTTGATGGACAGGAAGAAGACGATCTCTCCTTTCACCTGGACTTGGAAACTTAATGATTTAACACACCTCTTAACCAAAGACACACAATCTTCAGAGAAACCCAGCTGACGCTGAATTCCTTGAAGATACAACCATTCAATATGATCATATGCCTTCATCATGTCATTTTTACTACACACCAGCGTTGCTTACATGTCTTCCTTTTCATTGCATGCATGCATTCATAGGCGGAGATGACATTATTCGTGATTAGCCTTCCCGGTATGAAGGCACTTTGTTCGTATGCTATAATTTCATCAAGGATCACACAAAGTCTATTGGCTAGCACTTTAGAACAAATTTTATAGATTACATTACAAAGTGAAATGAGTTTATATTGAGTAATGTTTTTAGGATTTTTAACCTTTGGAATCAGCACTATTACCCTTTTTTACCACCTCCGACATATGGCCACCATTGAAAAAAAAATCTAGAACCGCCCTTGTTACATCATCCTTGGTAAGGGCCTAATGTCGCTCGTAGAAGCCCGCATTGAAGCCATAGGCTCCTGGGCTTTCTATGAGGCCATAACCAATAAAGCCTCCCACACCTCCTCCTCCTCCTCCTCCTCCTCCTGGAACATTCACATTAGCCATTTGTTCATCATGTCCGTAACTTTTGCTGGGACGTGGTGAAGGACCTCCTCAATTTGTATATCCTCCTCTGCTGAGTACAAGATTGTATAGAAGTCATGTATCTCTTCATGTACAGCCTCTATTGTACCTCCAACCACCCCATTCACGTCCTCTATGGCCACTATTTTTTTCAAAATTTATGCATGGAGCCCCTAGCATGGATGAACCTGGTGTTTCGATCTCCTGCACGGAACCAATCCGCTCGAGTTCATTGCCTAGTGATACATCTCCAACGTATCTATATTTTTTGATTGTTCCATGCTATTATATTATCTGTTTTAGATGTTTTATATGCATTAATATGCTATTTTATTTTATTTTATTTTATTTTTGGGACTAACCTATTAATCTAGAGCCCAATGCCAGTTCCTGTTTTTCCCTGCTTTTGAGTTTTGCAGAAAAGGAATACCAAACGGAATAAAACCTTCACGATGATTTTTCTTGGACCAGAAAACAACCAGGAGACTTAGAGATGAAGTCGGAGGAGCCATGAGGCGGCCACAAGGACGGAGGCGCGCCCAAGGGGGTAGGGTGCGCTCCCACCCTTGTGGGCCCATCGTGCACCTCCTGACCTAATTCTTTCGCCTATATATACTCTTATATCCCCAAACCACCAGAGGCATCCACAAAAACACGTTTCCACCACCGCAACCTTCTGTACCCGTGAGATCCCATCTAGGGACCTTTTCGGGCACCCTGCCGGAGGGGGATTCGATCACGGAGGGCTTCTACATCAACTTTATTGCCCTTCCGATAAAGCGTGAGTAGTTTACCTCAGGCCTACGGGTCCATAGCTAGTAGCTAGATGGTTTCTTCTCTCTCTTTGATTCTCAATACCTTGGAGATCTATTCAATGTAATACTTTTTTGCGGTGTGTTTGCCGAGATCCAATGAACTATGGATTTATGATCAGCTTATCTATGAATATTATTTGAATCTCCTCTGAATTATTTTATGCATGATTTGATATCTTTGTAATTATCTTCTAACTATCGGTTTGGTTTGGCCAACTAGATTGGTTTTTCTTGCAATTGGAGAAGTGCTTCGCTTTGGGTTCAATCTTCGCTTTGGCCAACTATATTGGGTTTTCCCATGAAGAGGAAAGGGTGATGCAGTAAAGTAGCGTAAGTATTTCCCTCAGTTTTTGAGAACCAAGGTATCAATCCAGTAGGAGACTACGCTCGAGTCCCACGCACCTACACAAACAAATAAGAACCTCGCAACTAACGCGATAAAGGGGTTGTCAATCCCTTCACGGTCACTTACGAGAGTGAGATCTGATAGATATGATAAGATAATATTTTTGGTATTTTTATGATAAAGAGAAATAAAGATGCAAAGTAAAATAAACGACAATGGAAATAACTAAGTGTTGGAAGATTAATATAATGGAAAATAGACCCGGGGGCCATAGTTTCACTAGTGGCTTCTCTCAAGAGCATAAGTATTACCGTGGGTAAACGAATTACTGTCGAGCAATTGATAGAATTGAGCATAGTTATGAGAATATCAAGGTATGATCATGTATATAAGCATCACGTCCGCGACAAGTAGACCAAAACGATTCTGCATCTACTACTATTACTCCACACATCGACCGCTATCCAGCATGCATCTAGAGTATTAAGTTCATAAGAACAGAGTAATGCTTTAAGTAAGATGACATGATGTAGAGGGATAAACTCATGCAATATGATATAAACCCCATCTTTTTATCCTCGATGGCAACAATACAATACGTGTCGTTTCCCTTACTGTCACTGAGATCGAGCACCGCAAGATTGAACCCAAAGCTAAGCACTTCTCCTATTCTAAGAAAGATCAATCTAGTAGGCCAAACCAAACTGATAATTCGAAGAGACTTGCAAAGATAAGCAATCATACATAAAAGAATTTAGAGGAGATTCAAATATTGTTCATAGATAAACTTGATCATAAACCCATAATTCATCGGATCTCGACAAACACACCACAAAAGAAGATTACATCGAATAGATCTCCAAGAAGATCGAGGAGAACTTTGTATTGAGATCCAAAAAGAGATAAGAAGCCATCTAGCTAATAACTATGGACCCGAAGGTCTGAGGTAAACTACTCACACATCATCGGAGAGGCTATGGTGTTGATGTAGTAGCCCTCGTGATCAATGCCCCCTCCGACGGAGCGCCGGAAAAGGCCCCAAGATGGGATCTCACGGGTACAGAAGGTTGCGGCGGTGGAAATAGGGTTTTGGCTCCGTATATGATGTTTCCAAGGTACATGGGTATATATAGGAGGAAGAAGTACGTCGGTGGAGCAATGAGGGGCCCATGAGGGTGGAAGGCGCGCCCCCCTACCTCGTGCCTTCCTCGTTGATTGCTTTACGTAGACTCCAAGTCCTCTAGATCACGTTTGTTCAGAAAATCACGTTCCCGAAGGTTTCATTCCGTTTGGACTCCGTTTGAAACACTGAAATAGGCAAAAAAATAGCAATTTGGGCTGGGCCTCCGGTTAATAGGTTAGTCCCAAAAATAATATAAAAGTGTATAATAAAGCCCAATAAACATCTAAAATGGAATATAACATAGCATGGAACAATCAAAATTATAGATACGTTGGAGACATATCATTTATCTATCTCTATCAGATCTCACTTTTGCAAGTAACCGTGAAGGGAGTGACAACCCCTTTATCGCGCTGGGTGCAAGTTGTTTGATTGTTTGTGCAGGTATTCGGTGACTTCTGAGTTGTCTCCTACTGGATTGATACCTTGGTTCTCCAACTGATGGAAATAATTATCTCTAATTTACTGCATCACCCTTTCCTCTTCAAGGGAAAACCCAATGCAAGCTCAAGAAGTAGCACCTAGCCATGATTTCCTCATTGTGGAGGAGCACATTCAGTTGTCGAGCTAGCTCTCTCTCCCTGGTATAAGAGCCCGGGTATAGTGAATTCGATTTCTTCCTCTCAAAGTCCTTCTGGACCTTCTTGAGCTTCCTTCTAATATCCCCAAACTTTTTAACCTTTGAGTTGGTGAGATGGGGTTGCATGTGAATTATAGAGAGGTCCAAAATACAAACAACCCCCATTGCTTTCTCCCATCCATCCAACACAACGGCTTCATAGGAGTCCTCACACTGCCACACTTCCTCGTACATAAACTTGTGTGGCGCCCTACCCTCCCCTTCATCAACCCTCTTAATGTTTGCAACAACAAGGCAATGATTAGACAAAGGAGACGAAATATGGCGGACCCTTGTAATTGTGCACAGTTGCAAAAAAGATCGATCTGCTTTGATCAATCCAATCAAACCATGACATTCGCATGACTGACATGTCTATTGTCCCACGTTAACGGTAACACGGTAAACCCTGGGTCTTGAAAGTTCCAGTAACCAATCACCTCACGGAGACCTTCCATTTTCCATTCATCTCGATTGTTTGAGCCAAATCATTCAGAATTATCAAGAATTTCATTTAAATATCCCCCACAAAGACAGGGTATATCACTTGGAGACCTCAACCATTTCAACAATTTCCAGCTCTCATATCTCTCGCTCCTTCGAGCCTTCACATAAAAGCCAGTGAACCTCCATTCTTTCATGTCACTCCCAATATGTTTTTACTATGACATCAATATGTCGGACAGATACATTATTTAGCGTCACATCAACTTCTTTTGACCAAAAAAGGGCCAAAGCACTACTTTAGCCGTCACCGATTATGAGCACACATCCTTCCAAACCTAGTCATGCTCTCAAATCTGCAACTCGCTTACCCTTAACCTTTGTTTAAAAAAACAAAGGCGGACACTCTAACCTCACCAGGTGATGAAACTCTCAAACTTCCTGTGGGTCCCCAAGTCCGGAACAGTTTCAAACAATGCAATTCATTGGTCTTGGCGGGGTTGACCTACAGCCCCCGCCTCGTCAATGCTAGCATTAACTCTGCCTACTTTCTTCATCTTCTTCAAATCCTACTATTCTCTTTTGATTCCACAGACGTCGCAACCTCCATCGCTCTCCTCTTGTTTAACATTTCTTGATCCAGGAGCATGAGTTGATTGCTCATCCCCTTGCCATGGTTTTGTTGTGTACCCATAACGGCATGCCGATACCCTTCATTTTGGCTTTTACCTTGGCCTACGAAGCTATCACCACTAGCTAGTACCACCTTGCGGATTAAATTTGTATACTGCATCCTTAACTTTCCTTGGCCTGGTTTCAGCGATGATGTTGCCTCGTCTCCATCCTCAACCTCATCATCTTCCTCCCACTCATTCTCCCTATCATTTGCTCCATTACTCGGACCTTGACTCTGCGGGTCATTGCCCAGCTCCTCCACATGGCCAACCACCTGATCTTCTCCCCTAAACTATAGAATACCTTTGGCATATCTCTCAGCTAGACTTAGACATAATGCATCTGAATGTCCCATCAATCCACATGAAAAGCTAAAATATTGCAGGTTTCATATTGGATGTCGTAAAATATTGTCTCCTTTGTCTGCGCAGATTCCAATTGCACCCACCTCATAAGGGGTTCCTTCACCTTCAGCTAGATTCTAGCTCGCAAAGACTCACCAAAGTCAAAGCCCTTCTAATCTACATCAGTGTGAATCACATCACCCATCATACCAGCTATCTTCCCCGGCCATTATATTTAGCGAAGGTTGAAGGGAATATTGATTACCCTAGCCTAGATCTGCAACCTCTCAAATTTCCAAGTTGAAGGTCTTCATCTACAATCAAAATCTCTAGAACTACAACATGCTTACCGACTCGTCTCCAATGTATCGATAATATTTTATTGTTCCATGCTATTATAGTATCAATCTTGGATGTTTTATATGCATTTCTATGTCATTATATATCATTTTTTGGGACCAACCTATTAACTTAGTGCCAAGTACCAGTTGTTGTTTTTTTCTCTATTTTTGGTTTTCCAGAATATCAGTACCAAATGAAGTCCAAATGACACAAAACTTTTTGGAGATTTTTCTGGACATAAGAGACCCTAGAAGCTTCGGAGAGTCCCAGAAGATGGAGGGGCCCACGAGCGTCCGTTTGACCTAATTCTGCCTCTATAATTTCTCTAAAATCAGGAAACCAACACAGAGCCACCCAAAACACTTTTTCCGCTGCCGCAAGCTTATGTTCTTGTGAGATACCATCTGGAGGCCTTTTCTAGTACTCTGCCAGAGAGGGGGACTGACCACGGAGGGGCTGTACATCAACCTTGCTGCCCTTTCGATGGTGTGTAAGTAGTTTACCATAGACCTACGGGTTCATATCTAGTAGCTAGATGGCTTCTTCTCTTTCTTTGATCTTCAATACAATGTTGTCCTCGATGTCCTTGGAGTTTGATGATTTACAATTATATGGGATCAATCGTAGTCCTTTCGATAAGTAAGACTGCCAAACCTAACGAGGAGCAGAAGAAAATGACAAGCGGTTTTCAGCAAGGTAATTTCTGCAAGCACTGAAGTTGTCGGTAGCAAGTAGTTTGATAGTAAGATAATTTGTAACTAGCAAGTAACGGTAATGGTAAATAAAGTGCAGCAAGATATACAATCCTTTTTGTAATAAAGGACAAGCTGGAACGGTCTCTTATAATAAGCAAAGTGTTATTGAGGGCACACAGGAATTTCATCTAGTCACTTTCATCATGTTGGTTTGATTCGCGTTCGCTACTTTGATAATTTGATATGTGGGTGGACCGGTGCTTGGGTGCTATTCTTACTTGAAATCCTCCCACTTATGATTAACCCCCTCGCAAGCATCCGCAACTACAATAGCATTAAACATATGGATCCAAATCAGTCCCTTACGGAATAACGCATAAACTAGGGTTTAAGCTTCTGTCACTCTAGCAACCCATCATCTACTAATTACTCCACAATGCATTCTCTTAGGCCCAAAGATGGTGAAGTGTCATGTAGTCGATGTTCACATAATACCACTAAGGGAATCACAACATACATATCATCAAAATATCGAATGAATATCAAATTCACATGATTACTTACAACATGACTTCTCCCGTGGCCTTAAGAGGGCAACTACTCACAAATAATATTCATGCTCAAGATCAGAGGGATTTTACATAGCATAATGGATCTGAACATATAATCTTCCACCAAATAAACCATCTAGCATCAACTACAAGATGTAATCAACACTACTAGTCACCCACAGGTACCAATCTGAAGTTCTGGTACAAAGATTGAACACAAGAGATGAACTAGGGTTATGAGATGAGATGGTTCTATTGAAGATGTTGATGAGGATTGGCCTCCCAAAGATGAGAGGGTTCTTGGTTATGACGATGGCTTCGATTTCCCCCTCCCGAAGGGAAGTTCCCCGACGGAATCGCTCCGCCGGAGGGCAAAAGTGATCCTGCCCAAGTTTCGCCTCGAGAAGGCGGTGCTCCATCCTAAAAGTACTCTCCTTATTTTTTTTCTAGGTCAAAGGACCTTGTATACCAGAAGATGGGCACCAGAGGTGGGCCAGGGTGCCCACTACCCACCAGGGCGCACCAGGGGGATCTGGCACCCCCTGGTGCCTTGTGGCCAACTTGCTGCCCCCTTTGGTAGTTCTTCTCTCCAATATTTATTATATATTTTGGAATAATTCTCCGTAAAATTTCAGCTCATTTGGAGATGTGCATAATAGGTATCTCTGACATAGCTTTTTTAGGTCCAGAATTCCAGCTGACGGTATTCTCCCTCTTTGTGTAAACCTTGCATATTATGAGAGAAAAGGCATTAGAATTACTCCATAAAGTGTTATAATGCATAAAAACACTATATATAATAGTAGTAAAACATGATGCAAAATGGACGTATCAACTCCCCCAAGCTTAGACCTCGCTTGTCCTCAAGCGGAAGCCGATATTGAAAATCATGACCACATGTTTAGAGAGAGAGAGAGGTGTTGATAAAGACAAAATATGGACATAGTAGAATCATGCTTATTTTTATAACAACAACAAACTTTATCATAAAAAATTATCATGTAGCTTCTCATGAACAAGTAACATTTCATCACAACATCAAATTAAAAATCATAAACTTTATTGAAAACCAACAAACTATGTTCTCAGTCAACATTGCAACTACAATTTATCATATTTTCAGGAAGGGTCTCGTATTGGAGCCTTTTGGCAAGTCCACATACTCAACCATCATTTAGTCTTGTATGATTGCTAACACTCATAGCATATGTATGAGCAAAAAGTTTCAACTAGACACATAGAAAGATAGGGGCTTATAGTTTCGCCTCCCAACTTATTCACCTCAATGGTGATTTCAACAATTATAACTCATGATCATTCACATTCAACTGGACATATGTGCCTAGGTCTTTCCCCACCACATGGTGCTTGCAAAAAGAGAAAATAAAAAGAAATAGAGGGAAATACTTTGACTCTTGCATAAAAGTAAAGGATAGGCCCTTCGCAGAGGGAAGTAGAGGTTGTCATGCGCTTTTTGGTTTTGTATGCACAATCTCTTAACGCAAAAGAACGTCACATTATATTGCCCCTTATGATAGCAACCTTTATTATGCAGTCTATCACTTTTATTGCTTTGCCATCACAAGTTCGTACAATGCTTCTTTCCCTTACACTAAAGGATCAAACACATTTAGGAGCAATTTTTATTGTCTTTTTGCACTGATGACAACTTACTTGAAGTATCTTACTCAATCCGTAGGTAGGTATGGTGGAATCTCAAAACATGGATTTGGGTTTAAGGGTTTTGGATGCACAAGTAGTATCTCTACTTAGTGCGGATTTTTGAAGGAAATATGTGCTAGAGGCAATAATAAAGTTATTATTTATTTCCTTATTTCATAATAAATGTTTATTATTCATGCTAGAATTGTATTAACCGGAAACATAATACATGTGTGAATACATAGACAAACATAGTGCCACTAGTATGCCTCTACTTGACTAGCTCATTGATCAAAGATGGTTAAGTTTGCAAACCATAGACATGAGTTGTTATTTGATCAATGGGATCACATCATTAGGAGAATGATGTGATTGACTTGACCCATTCCGTTAGCTTAGCACTTGATTGTTTATGTTTACTGCTATTGCTTTCTTCATGACTTATACATGTTCTTATGACTATGAGATTATGCAACACCCGAATATCGGAGGAACACCTTGTGTGCTACCAAACGTCACAACGTAGCTGGGTGATTATAAAGGTGCTCTACAGGTGTCTCCGATGGTACTTGTTGAGTTGGCCTAGATCAATATTAGGATTTGTCACTCCGATTGTCGGAGAGGTATCTCTGGGCCCTCTCGGTAATACACATCACTATAAGCCTTGAAAGCATGATAACTAATGAGTTAGTTATGGGTGATGTATTACGGAACGAGTAAAGAGACTTACCGGTAATGAGATTGAACTAGGTATTGGGATACCGACGATCGAATCTCGGGTAAGTAACATACCGATGGCAAAGAGAACAACGTATAGTGTTGTGCGGTTTGACCGATAAAGATCTTTGTAGAATATGTAGGAACCAATATGAGCATCCAGGTTCCGCTGTTGGTTATTGACCGGAGACGTGTCTCGGTCATGTCTACATAGTTCTCGAACCCGTAGGGTCCGCACACTTAAAGTTCTGTGATGATCGGTTTTATGAGTTTATATGTTTTGATGTACCTAAGGTAGTTCGGAGTCCCGGATTTGATCACGGACATGACGAGGAGTCTCGAAATGGTCGAGACATAAAAATTGATATATTGGAAGCCTACATTTGGACATCAGAGTAGTTCTGGGTAAAATCGGGATTTTACCGGAGTACCGGAGGGGTTACCGGAACCCCCCGGGGGCTAATGGGCCTTGTTGGGCCATAAGGGAAAGAGAGAGGGGCCGGCCTAGGGCAGGCAGCGTGCCTCTTCCCCTCCGTCCGAATTGGACTAGGAGAGGAGGGGCCTTTCCTTCTCTTTCTCCCCCTTCATTTCCCCCTCCTAGTAGGAGTAGGAAAGGGAGGAATCCTACTCCTACTAGGAGGAGGATTCCTCCTCCTGGCGCGTCAACAAGGAACGGCTGGCCTCTCCCTTGCTCCTTTATATACAGGGGCAGGGGGGCACCTCTAGACACACAAGTTGATCACAAAGATCTCTCCCAGCCGTGTGTTGTGCCCCCCCTCCACCATAATCCACCTCGGTCATACTGTAGCGGAGTTTAGGCAAAGCCCTGCTGCGGTAGCTTCATCAACATTGTCACCACGCCGTCGTGCTGACGAAACTCTTCCCCGAGCTCTACTGGATCGTGAGTTCGCGGGACATCACCGAGCTGAACGTGTGCTAAACACGGAGGTGCCGTACGTTCGGTACTGAGGATCGGTCGATCATGAAGACGTACGACTACATCAACCGCGTTGTCATAATGCTTCCGCTTAACGGTCTACAAGGGTACGTGGACGACAATCTCCCCTCTTGTTGCTATGCATCACCATGATCCTGCGTGTGCGTAGGGACATTTTTGAAATTACTACGTTCCCCAACAGTGGCATCCGAGCCAGGTTTTATGCATAGATGGTATATGCACGAGTAGAACACAAGTGAGTTGTGGGCAATACAAGTCATACTGCTTACCAGCATGTCATACTTTGGTTCAGCGGTATTGTTGGATGAAGCGGCCCGGACTGACATTACGCATACACTTACGCGAGACTGGTTCTACCGACGTGCTTTGCACATAGGTGGCTGGCGGGTGTCAGTTTCTCCAACTTTTGTTGAACCGAGTGTGGATACGCCCGGTCCTTGAGAAGGTTAAAACAACACTAACTTGACGAACTATCGTTATCGTTTTGATGCGTAGGTAAGAACGGTTCTTGCTCAGCCCATTGCAGCCACGTAAAACTTGCAACAACAAAGTAGATGACGTCTAACTTGTTTTTGCAGGGCATGTTGTGATGTGATATGGTCAAGACATGATGCTACATTTATTGTATGAGATGATCATGTTTTGTAATGGAGTTATCGGCAACTGGCATGAGCCATATGGTTGTCGCTTTATTGTATGCAATGCAATCGCCCTGTAATTGCTTTACTTTATCACTAAGCGGTAGCGATAGTCGTAGAAGCAACAGTTGGCGAGACAACAACGATGCTACAATGGAGATCAAGGTGTCGCGCCGGTGATGATGGTGATCATGACGGTGCTTCGGAGATGGAGATCACAAGCACAAGATGATGATGGCCATATCATATCACTTATATTGATTGCATGTGATGTTTATCCTTTATGCATCTTATTCTGCTTTGTTTGACGGTAGCATTATAAGATGATCTCTCACTAAATTTCAAGATAAAAGTGTTCTCCCTGAGTATGCACCATTGCCAAAGTTCGTCGTGCCGAGACAAAATGTGATGATCGGCTGTGATAAGCTCTACGTCCATCTACACCGTGTGCAAGCCAGTTTTGCACACGCAGAATACTCGTGTTAAACTTGACGAGCCTAGCATATGCAGATATGGCCTCGGAACACTGAGACTGAAAGGTCGAGCGTGAATCATATAGTAGATATGATCAACATAGTGATGTTCACCATTGAAACTACTCCATTTCACGTGATGATCGGTTATGGTTTAGTTGATATGGATCACGTGATCACTTAGATGATTAGACGGATGTCTATCTACGTGGGAGTTCTTAAGTAATATGATTAACTGAACTTAAATTTATCATGACCTTAGTACCTGATAGTATTTTGCTTATCTATGCTGTTGTAGATAGATGGCTCGTGTTGTTGTTCCGTTGAATTTTAATGCGTTCCTTGAGAAAACAAAGTTGAAAGATGATGGTAGAAATTACACGGACTGGGTCCGTAGCTTGAGGATTATCCTCATTGATACGTCCTGGAAGCACCGCTAAGTGCCAAACCTGCTGCAGGAGCAACACCAGATGTTATGAATGTCTGGCAGAGCAAAGCTGATGACTACTCGATAGTTCACTGTGCCATGCTTTATGGCTTAGAACCGGGACTTCAACGACGTTTTGAACGTCATGGAGCATATGAGATGTTCGAGGAGTTGAAGTTAATATTTCAAGAAAATGCCTGGATTAAAAGATATGAAGTCTCCAATAAGTTCTATAGCTGCAAAATGGAGGAGAATAGTTCTGTCAGTGAGCATATACTTAAAATGTCTTAACTCAACTCGGATTTAATCTTCCTGTTGATAGTGTCATTGATAGAGTTCTTCAATCACTGTCACCAAGCTACAAAAGCTCCGTGATGAACTATAATATGCAAGGGATGAATAAGACAATTCCCGAGCTCTTCGCGATGCTAAAAGCTGTGGAGGTAGAAATCAAGAGGGAGCATCAAGTGTTGATGGTCAGCAAGACCACCAGTTTCAAGAAAAAGGGCAAAGGGAAGAAGAAGGGGAACTTAAAGAAGAACAACAAACAAGTTGCTGCTCAGGAGAAGAAACCCAAGTCTGGACCTAGGCCTGAGACTGAGTGCTTCTACTGCAAACAGACTGGTCACTGGAAGCGGAACTGCCCCAAGTATTTGGCGGATAAGAAGGATGGCAAGGTGAACAAAGGTATTTGTGATATACATGTTATTGATGTGTACCTTACCAGAGCTCGCAGTAGCACCTGGGTATTTGATACAGGTTCTGTTGCTAATATTTGCAACTCGAAACAGGGACTACGGATTAAGCGAAGACTGGCTAAGGACGAGGTGACGATGCGCGTGGGAAATGGTTCCAAAGTAGATGTGATCGCCGTCGGCATGCTACCTCTACATCTACCTTCGGGATTAGTTTTAGACCTAAATAATTGTTATTTGGTGCCAGCGTTAAGCATGAACATTATATCTGGATCTTGTTTGATGCGAGACAGTTATTCATTTAAATCTGAGAATAATGGTTTTTCTATTTATGTGAGTAATATCTTTTATGGTCATGCACCCTTAAAGAGTGGTCTATTCTTGTTGAGTCTCGATAGTAGTGATAACATATTCATAATGTTGAAGCCCAAAGATGCAGAGTTGATGATGATAGTGCAACTTATTTGTGGCACTACCATTTAGGTCATATTGGTATAAAGCGCATGAAGAAACTCTATACTGATGGACTTTTGGAATCACTTGATTATGAATCACTTGGAACTTGCGAACTATGCCTTATGGGCAAGATGACTAAAACGCCGTTCTCCGGAACTATGGAGCGAGCAACGGATTTTTTGGAAATCATACATACTGATGTATGTGGTCCGATGAAGATTGAGCCTCGAGGCGGGTATCGTTATTTTCTCACCTTCACAGATGATTTAAGTAGATATGGGTATATCTACTTAATGAAACATAAGTCTAAAACATTTGAAAAGTTCAAAGAATTTCAGAGTGAAGTGGAAAATCATCGTAACAAGAAAATAAAGTTTCTACGATCTGATCGTGGATGAGAATATTTGAGTTATGAGTTTGGTCTACATTTTAAACAATGCGGAATAGTTTCTCAACTCACGCCACCCGGAACACCACAGCGTAATAGTGTGTCCGAGCGTCGTAATCGTACTTTACTAGATATGGTGCGATCTATGATGTCTCTTACTGATTTATCGCTATCGTTTTGGGGTTATGCTTTAGAAACGGCTACATTCACGTTAAATAGGGCCCCATCAAAATCCGCTAAGACAACGCCTTATGAACTATGGTTTGGCAAGAAACCAAAGTTGTCATTTCTTAAAGTTTGGGGCTGCGATGCTTATGTGAAAAAGCTTCAACCTAATAAGCTCGAACCCAAATCGGAGAAATGCGTCTTCATAGGATACCCACATGAAACTGTTGGGTACACCTTCTAGCACAGATCCAAAGGCAATACATTCGTTGCTAAGAATGGATCCTTTCTAGAGAAGGAGTTTCTCTCGAAAGAAGTGAGTGGGAAGAAAGTAGAACTTGATGAGATAACTGTACCTGCTCCCTGATTGGAAAGTAGTTCATCACAGAAACCGGTTCCTGTGACATCTACACCAATTAGTGAGGAAGCTAATGATGATGATCATGAAACTTCAGATCAAGTTACTACCGAACCTCGTAGGTCAACCAGAGTAAGATCCACACCAGAGTGGTACGGTAATCCTGTTCTGGCGGTCATGTTACTTGACCATGACGAACCTACAAACTATGAGGAAGTGATGATGAGCCTAGATTCCGCAAAATGGCTTGAGGCCATGAAATCTGAGATGGGATCCATGTATGAGAACAAAGTGTGGACTTTGGTTGACTTGCCCGATGATCGGCAAGCCATCAAGAATAAATGGATCTTCAAGAAGAAGACAGACACTGACGGTAATGTTACTGTCTACAAAGCTCGACTTGTTGCGAAAGGTTTTCGAAAAGTTCAAGGAGTTGACTACGATGAGACCTTCTCACCCGTAGCGATGCTTAAGTCCGTCCAAATCATGTTAGCAATTGCCGCGTTTTATGATTATGAAATTTTGCAAATGGATGTAAAGACTGCATTCCTGAATGGATTTCTGGAAGAAGAGTTGTATATGATGCAACCTGAAGGTTTTATCGATCCAAAGGAAGCTAACAAAGTGTGCAAGCTCCAGCGATCCATTTATGGACTGGTGCAAGCCTCTCGGAGTTGGAATAAACGTTTTGATAGTGTGATCAAAGCATATGGTTTTATACAGACTTTTGGAGAAGCCTGTATTTACAAGAAAGTGAGTGGGAGCTCTGTAGCATTTCTAATATTATATGTGGATGACATATTGTTGATTGGAAATGATATAGAATTTCTGGATAGCATAAAAGGATACTTGAATAAGAGTTTTTCAATAAAAGACCTCAGTGAAGCTGCTTATATATTGGGCATCAAGATCTATAGAGATAGATCAAGACCCTTAATTGGACTTTTACAAAGCACATACCTTGATAAAGTTTTGAAGAAGTTCAAAATGGATCAAGCTAAGAAAGGGTTCTTGCCTGTGTTACAAGGTGTGAAGTTGAGTAAGACTCAATGCCCAACCACTGCAGAAGATAGAGAGAAAATGAAAAGTGTTCCCTATGCTTCAGCCATAGGCTCTATCATGTATAAAATGATGTGTACCAGACCTGATGTGTGCCTTGCTATTAGCCTGGCAGGGAGGTACCAAAGTAATCTAGGAGTGGATCACTGGACAGCGACCAAGAACATCCTGAAGTACCTGAAAAGGACCAAGGATATGTTTCTCGTTTATGGAGGTGACAAAGAGCTCATCGTAAATGGTTACATTGATGCAAGCTTTGACACTGATTCAGACGATTCTAAATCACAAACCTGATACGTGTTTATATTAAATGGTGGAGCTGTCAGTTGGAGCAGTTCTAAACAGAGCGTCGTGGCGGGATCTACATGTGAAGCAGAGTACTTTGATGCTTCGGAAGTAGTGAATGAAGGAGTCTGGATGAAAGAGTTCATATCCGATCTAGGTGTCATACCTAGTGCATCGGGTCCAATGAAAATATTTTGTGACAATACTGGTGCAATTGCCTTGGCAAAGGAATCCAGATTTCACAAGAGAACCAAGCACATCAAGAGACGCTTCAACTCTATCCGGGATCAAGTCTAGGTGGGAGACATAGAGATTTGCAAGATACATATGGATCTGAATGTTGCAGACCCGTTGACTAAGCCTCTTCCACGAGCAAAACATGATCAGCACCAAGGCTCCATGGGTGTTAAAATCATTACTGTGTAATCTAGATTATTGACTCTAGTGCAAGTGGGAGACAGAAGGAAATATGCCCTAGAGGCAATAATAAAGTTATTATTTATTTACTTATTTCATGATAAATGTTTATTATTCATGCTAGAATTGTATTAACCGGAAACATAATACATGTGTGAATACATAGAGAAACATAGTGTCACTAGTATGCCTCTACTTGACTAGCTCATTGATCAAAGATGGTTAAGTTTCCAAACCATAGACATGAGTTGTTATTTGATCAATGGGATCACATCATTAGGAGAATGATGTGATTGACTTGACCCATTCTGTTAGCTTAGCACTTGAACGTTTTTGTTTACTGCTATTGCTTTCTTCATGACTTATACATGTTCTTATGAGTATGAGATTATGCAACACCCGAATACCGGAGGAACACTTTGTGTGCTACCAAACGTCACAACATAACCGGGTGATTATAAAGGTGCTCTACAGGTGTCTCCGATGGTACTTGTTGAGTTGGCATAGATCAAGATTAGGATTTGTCACTCCGATTGTCGGAGAGGTATCTCTGGGCCCTCTCGGTAATACACAACACTATAAGCTTTGCAAGCATGATAACTAATGAGTTAGTTACGGGATGATGTATTACGGAACGAGTAAAGAGACTTGCAGGTAATGAGATTGAACTAGGTATTGGGATATTGTAACATCCCAAAATTCTAAATTTTGGAATGTTATAATAAATAGATAGATTTGACTGATTGTTTGATTGATTGTCTGACAGTGAGTGAATTCGAAACTTTTGAAAGTTAAATGAGAGGGAATAAAAGGACTTTCCCAAACTTTCATATTTGCTTTCTGATCTCCATGAATTCAAATGCTTTTCAAACACAAAACCCTTGAGAGAAGATGACATGACTTCTTCCATTTAAAAATGAAAAGGGTGTTTGAAAAATAATTGAATTTCATTTGGAAATATTCCAATTCTGAAACTTTATGCGACTCAATGATTTTCACGAGAGAAGATAAAATGACTTCTTCAAATTATATGAAATATGAGTTGGGAGTTTCAAAGAATTAAATTCAAAGCTCCTTTGAATTTATTTTCAATTTGGAATGTTACATATTAGATCATCATGCATATCTTATTTTCTTGCTTTTTGGTCGATCCTAGAAATTTCACGCAACTCAAGGACCTTCGGAGAGAGTTGGAGATTTCGTTATTTTCATATTTGAGAGTTTTCTCGAATTTGAAAAGAGGGTCATTTGATTTATTTATTTCATCTTCAATAATTTTTCCGTTATCAAAAAAATAAGAGAGGGAATAATATGACTTTCCCAAAGTTAGGAAAAAAATGAAGATCTAATGGATAAATTAATTTTGTTTTCCCGTGTTTATTTGCATTTTATTTGGATAGGGGAAAATGCGCGTTTTCAAAAATTGATTTTAGGTCTGTAGAAAAGTTCATTTTGTTCGACTCATTTTTAGGAGTCAGGAAAAATTTACTTTATTAGTTTTGGAGTTCGGTAGATTTTGTTTTTCTGTGTTTTTCCGAGCACGGAACCGTTTAAAAAAAACCTCAGCGCCTTGGGCCAAAGGCCCAAGCCGCCGGCCGGCCAGCCAAGGCCAAGGCCATCGCCGCACCGCGCGCGTGCCCAGGCTCCAGGAGCCGCCGCCTTTGTCTTTGGAAGTCCTACTAGGACTTTTGTCCAACTTCCGTTTATTCCGTTTCTTTTTCTAGATCTTTCCTACTTCTATTCTTATTCCTTGTTCCCTCCTCCAAGCAAACCCTCCCTCCCCAATATAAATACCCTGACACCTCCCACTCTAAATCATCAAACCCAAAAGCCCCAAGCCTCCACCGCGCCTCTCACCCCGCGCCGCGCCGCCCTGCGTCACAGCCGCCCCGCGCCTAAGCTGCCTCACCACCACCGAGCCGCGCCGCACCTTGCCACCGCCGCTGCCGCACCACCACCTCACCATCACCGCGCCGCCGCCCCTACGCCGCCGCCTTACGCCGCTGTTCGCCGGAGCCCCTCGCCGGAGGTACCGCGCCGCGTCTCTTTTCTTCCCCGGTTCGGTTTTTCTTCTAGAAGATCGTTCCGTTTTCTCTCCCATTCGTTTTCTTTCCGGTTTTTCGCTAAACCGTTCCGGTGTTCTAGATCGGTTTTTCGTTTCGATCTCTTTTTCCGAAACCCTAGATTAGTTTTCGTTCTTCTTTCGGACCGTTCGTCTCAACGAACGTGATCACCGATTATTCCCGGTTAACGACGTCCATTCGTATAACCGTTCTTCTTTTTTTTCTCGTCGGATTTATTCCGCGATCGCGATCTCAGATCCGATCTTCGTTCTAGTTTTTCTTCTCGCTCGTTTATCAGAATCAGGTGATTCAAGCGCCTGGAGTTTCGTTTCGAAACCGCCATTCCGTCTAATCAACTTAAACAAGTTTTTCCCCAGTAAAATTTGACCTAGATTCAACTTGCTAGAACCGAGTTGTTTTCTTCCGCCGTTTGTTTTCCGTTTCTTTGTTCGGTTCGTTCTATCTTTGCAACCGGAGTTCTTAAGTTGAACTTTCTAGTTCGTTCTCTCGTTCGAGTTTTACTTGTGCATTAGATGAGTACTTATTGTGTGGTTACCATTGTTTGCTTCCGATAGATTGACCGGAGTGTGACGAGTAGATCTATCATGAGTTTTGAGTGCGAATCATCTTCATCAACATTGCAGGCAAGTTCACACTTTGATCATACCTTTTCTACAACCCATGTTTTATTGCATTAGATCAATCCTCACACATTGCATGATTAGAATCTAATTAAATTGTGGGATGGGAAGTAGATGAGGTAGTACCTATTACCTGTATTATTATGAAACTCTTGGGAGTTACTTCTACGTTTGCTTATTATGCCATGCTATGCTAGTAGACGTGGATTGGGTGAGTGATATCCATGACAGATGTGAGTTGATAATTTTAATGGTTTATCTAAGGTGGCAACTTAAACACACATCTGGGTGGATTGAGGCACCTGATGTCTATCAGGACTTGCCTGTTTTTTTGGACCGCCACCCGGGCTCAAAGGGATCATAAGATAATTCATGCTAGAAACTTCCGTGTGCAGCCACATGCCATTATGGGCTCTGGCGTAGTTGACTAAGTTGTGCGAACTCTTACGGGGTGGACTAGCAGATGTAGGGGTTGTAGGTGGTACGGTCTACCCCACAAGTAAGGTGCTAGCGCTTCTGAAAGACTATGTCTCGGTCATCCGTTTCTCAAACACCTTGCAGTGCGAGAAAACAACCGGAGGCGATCGAGTCATGTGGGAAAAGTGCGCAAACCTCTCCAGAGTGTACAAACTAATCATGATTAGCCGTGTCCCCGGTTATGGACAACTTGAGTATCTAGTACTTGAATATCATTGTGAATCTCAACATGTTACTTCTAATTAATGTTGTTGGGTTTTAATTATTTTTAATTGGGATTGAGAATGTTGTCAACCATTCTCAATGTTTCACAACAACCATGATAGTTAAATAAATTTATTCCTTTGCAGTAGGGAAAAATTAGCTTTACGCAAAAACCTTATAACCATAGAGCTTTTCCACCAGCCATATATGCATATAGTGATAGCCATTGTTCATCATTTTCTCTATGGTGTGAATTTGCCAGTACATTCAATGTACTGACCCGTTTCGGGCTGCAACGTCTCATGTTGCAGGTTTCTTACGACGAGTAAGTGATACGTTAGGGTTACGATTTCTACACTCAACTTTGCTGTTGGTGTTGATGGGTAACCACAACCTTGTTGCTTCCGTGATATTGGATTTGAGTTAATAGTATTTACGTTACTTTATACATGTGATTTACCTCTGTTATAAATCCTTCGAGTACTGTGTGTGTCAGCATACCGATCCAGGAATGACACGTAAGCACAGAGACTTGACCCATTCGGGTCGGGTCGCTACAAGATGGTATCAGAGCACATGTTGACTGTAGGACGTGACCCTAGAAACTGGCAAGCCCATAGCAAAGATTTTTCTCTACAACTTTCCCTTTCAAAAAGATCTTTTACCTCTCTTCTCTTCTGAGCTTATTCAAAAATTCCCTTTAGTGAGACCATACCCCTTTCCCCTTTTGACCACACAAAGATTCGACTGATGAGACCACCCTAAGAAGTACGAGATATCAGACAACTAAGGCCACTTCAGAATGAAGAGTATTTTCCGTGCATCTGAATAATGGAAACTACAACGGTTGAAGGCCGAAGACAAGTAGAATTGGAAGGCTCTGAAGAATTCCCAGATTTATATGACCTAGGAAGGCTACCCTTATGGAACTTGGCAGACTATGGAAGTTGTCAATGCCCGAGATCAAGGTGTATTGGAGAAAGACCAAAACAAGGAGTATGAGAACTCGAAGTTTTATCAAAGAAACCCGAAGGCAGGAGATATCAACTGTGGAGAGATAGCTCATGGAAATGACAAGAGCAAAAAAACACGGTTATCCGTGATGTCATCACCCGCTAATGCTATTGTCACCGTGTTGAGTTAAGGATGCAAGTCTTTAGAATGGGTTTGATGGAAGAAGGCTGATGGAGCACCTAGCATAAAGATGAAGTTTTAGCCATAGCCGGAATATCACCAGGGTCTGGAGTAGTACATCAAGAAGTTAAAATGGAGCTCCAGGAAGTCGTATTATACAAGGAAGTATTTCATGAGGAACTCAGGATCCTGAAGATGAAAGTAGACAAGCTGGAGGAGCTACCACCTCGAGATACCGGAGATTTGTCAGGAACTGAAGGACAGTATGACCATGGTGTATGTGAAGGATGTTGAAACCAGAAGTTTGAAATGCAACTCCGGAATGTTAAAGGATGTCACGAGAGATTTCACGTCAACAGAGATGATCTGGCAAAAGAACTTGAGAAGGACAAGCATGATTGGAAGAAGCCATTGGAGGCTTGAACAAGGCTTGAAGAGTTTGGAGACGTTGAAGATTTATTGACCTTTAGAAGACCAAACCCCTGTTATATACCTACGTTAGATGCGACGTTTGAGAGCTGTCATTTGTTTGATGTTTTCGACAGCCACAACAAAAATCTGTCTTTTCAAAACTTTTGTTTGTATTGTGTGTCCCTCTCCCTCTCTCTTATCTCACCCCAAAACCCATGGACCCAATAGAGGATGAATGGAGATGAGCTTGTATTTTCGGGACCAAAGAGTCAATTGGAGACCGACCGATGGATTCAGAACATGGAGGATCCGATGGAGAATAACCCTATAGTTGGACATGATATGACCCAGCATGCTTTCTGTGCTTTGAAAGAGGTGATGCTACTTGGTGGAGGATGTACCAAACCATGAATGGATGGCAAGGAGTAACCACTTGGAAAGAATTTAAGTTGACTTTGCCAAAGTCTCGGCTTGTGTCCCAGAAGTTGAAGCCTTATGGAAAGGATATGAAGAAACCTTGTGCATGCAAGATTTGTGGAGAAATAGGACACACCCATAAAGAACACAAGGATGAATGCCCTAATTATGAAGGAAGTCACCCAATTGAAGAATGCCCAACTAGGAAGATTACCTGTTTCTTGTGTGGAGGGACTACCCACTACCCTGCTCAGTGTCACATTTACCCCTTGGTACAACGAACCATCCAGCAGAAGAACGAAGTAATGAAAGGAGCCCTTATGGAAAGTTTAGAAGGATCTATGATGAAGGAAGAGGTGGAGGACACACCCAAAGAGGAACCAATTAAACCCTACACCAAGTCTTGCTATTCATGTGGAGAAGAAGGACACATCTCCCAGAATTGTATGAATGGGGATCTAGTAGAACTCCCGACTGAGGAAGTAGAGTATGACCCACAGGAAATAGAAGCCCTGATTGGAATGGAAAAGTCCAGAAAGAGAAGTAGATTGGATTCCAGGAAGGATCTGAGTCATGTCACCTGTTATAGGTGCAAGGAGTCAGGGCACTACCTCAGAAATTGCCCAAAAAGGAAGCTAAGGACCCAAGTAGGCTATATAATCACAAGGAAACCTCGAATCTTCCCAGAATTAATATGTTTCCGTTGTAATGAAGCAGGGCACTTTGCCAGAGATTGTCCGAAGGAGAAGGAGATTTGTGAAAAATAGTTGAGTTTATAACAGAAGAAATATAGTAGTAGTAGTGAGAACATTTTCCCTTCATATTGAGGTGTTGAGTTGAGACATGTAATGGAGAAGCGAGAGATTGTAATCATTTGAGAATGAATAAAGTAGCATCGTTGGTACTGATATGGATTTTATGAGTTGTTACTCTATGGAGAAGAATTTTGGCCATTATGAGGATATGAGAAATATGGTCTATGGAAGATTTTTGCATTTTAAGGGTGGTAGTACCCTGTAAGAACCGTTGACCCCTGGAAAAGATAAGCATACTCCACTGAGTGGATTTCAGACAAAATGAATAAGAGTTTTGTCTCGATATGTGTGATGCCCAAGAGTATGTGGGATGAAGTTGGAGACCATCAGTTGTTTGGACCAAAAGTGATCAAGGAGTCAGAAGAGAATGTTAAGTTGATTCGAGATAGACTGAAGGTAGCTCAGTCCAGGCAGAAGAGTTGTGCAGACTCAAAAACTCAAGGAGGTAGTTTATGAAATTGGAGACAGAGCATGTCTTCGCGTGTCCCCTCTGCGAGGAGTTAAACGAATTGGAGTTAAGGGAAAATTAGCCCCGAGATTTGTAGGACCATACCGAATTTTGGAGCGTATGGGAGAAGTGGCCAACAAGTTGGAGTCACCCGAAGGACTGTCAGGAGTTCAAGATGTGTTTCATGTTTCTCAGTTGAAGAAGTGCCATGCAGAGATGGCCAATATTTTCGTGTAAGGACGCTTGACCGCGGAAAGGATAATGATGTTCCACGAAGTGGAATATGGACGTCATAAGTATAAGTTTTTATCTCGGTATGAGGGATATCCCACGAGGATGAAGAGATGAAGTACTATTGGATATAAAGGAGGTATGATGTTGGTAATATGGAGCAATGGCAACCCCATGACAAGTCTTAGTATTCACGTCTTAGTTTGGTGCCAATATAAGGAAGGAAGACAATACAATTGGATGGATTTAAGAATACTAGGAAGTTGCAAGTTGGAATAATGATCAGTTGCCCGATGATAAGTTCAAGGACTGCAAGTGATGAGATGTGCCATAACCCACAGGCCCCAAGACCTTCCAAGAAGCAAGCACACTCTTGCTGAAGGAAAAAACCCTGGAAGTGGATATACCTTTGTTGACAGACGATTTTATAGGAGTTTACGCAAAAACCTGAGAGTTGTGAAGGAACGATAGATGTTTGTCTGGCTTGCAGAATCAATGGATTATTCCAAACTTGGTTCGTCGACAAGAGAAATTCTGCAATGCTTGTGAGGATGACCAAGTGTTAGTATGCGAGATTCGCTAAACTGTATACATGGTAATGATTTGGGTGCTGGATGGATTGATCACCATACCGACTTACTCTTATTATTCGCCTTACTATATGGGATGGTAAATCTGAGTGACTTACCTATAGTAGAGAGACGACGATCAAAACTCTGTTTAAACCTTAGAATGGTATAAGTATTTTTTCCCTTGTACACGGCAGTTGTGCCAACCGTAGGTTATACGGTGAGGATCAACCCAGACCCATTTCCTGCAGGAGAAACCATAAATTGTCAACCACCATGAGATATCGATAGTTATTTAGAATTGGCGCCAGACCGTCAGCTAAGAAGACCCAATCTCGAAATAACCTTACTAAGAGGAAAGGGCAAAAGAATTGAGGAAAAGGTTATGCCACTACTGGAAGAGCCCCGAGAAGGAATTTTCTCGAAGATCTAAGAAGACCGACACTGTCAAGAATATGGATGGAGTATATGAGTATTGATGGAACAGTAACGATGTTTCTAAGGTTGGTAGCACCCCAGACCCCGGAGACGATTGATGGATTTTTTTAGGAGACCCCCAAACCCTAACCTATTTCTTGCTAGCCTCTCCGAATCTCGAGGACGAGATTCCTTTTAAGGGTGGTAGGTTTGTAACATCCCAAAATTCTAAATTTTGGAATGTTATAATAAATAGATAGATTTGACTGATTGTTTGATTGATTGTCTGATAGTGAGTGAATTTGAAACTTTTGAAAGTTAAATGAGAGGGAATAAAAGGACTTTCCCAAACTTTCATATTTGCTTTCTGATCTCCATGAATTCAAATGCTTTTCAAACACAAAACCCTTGACAGAAGATGACATGACTTCTTCCATTTAAAAATGAAAAGGGTGTTTGAAAAATAATTGAATTTCATTTGGAAATATTCCAATTCTGAAACTTTATGCGACTCAATGATTTTCACGAGAGAAGATAAAATGACTTCTTCAAATTATATGAAATATGAGTTGGGAGTTTCAAAGAATTAAATTCAAAGCTCCTTTGAATTTATTTTCAATTTGGAATGTTACATATTAGATCATCATGCATATCTTATTTTCTTGCTTTTTGGTCGATCCTAGAAATTTCACGCAACTCAAGGACCTTCGGAGAGAGTTGGAGATTTCATTATTTTCATATTTGAGAGTTTTCTCGAATTTGAAAAGAGGGTCATTTGATTTATTTATTTCATCTTCAATAATTTTTCCGTTATCAAAAATATAAGAGAGGGAATAATATGACTTTCCCAAAGTTAGGAAAAAAATGAAGATCTAATGGATAAATCAATTTTGTTTTCCGGTGTTTATTTGCATTTTATTTGGATAGGGAAAAATGCGCGTTTTCAAAAATTGCTTTTAGGTCTGTAGAAAAGTTCATTTTGTTCGACTCATTTTTAGGAGTCAGGAAAATTTACTTTATTAGTTTTGGAGTTCGGTAGATTTTGTTTTTCTGTGTTTTTTCGAGCGCGAACCGTTTAAAAAAAAACCTCAGCACCTTGGGACAAAGGCCCAAGCCGACGGCCGGCCAGCCAAGGCCAAGGCCATCGCCGCACCGCGCGCGTGCCCAGGCTCCAGGAGCCGTCGCCTTTGTCTTTGGAAGTCCTAGTAGGACTTTTGTCCTACTTCCGTTTATTCCGTTTCTTTTTCTAGATCTTTCCTACTTCTATTCTTATTCCTTGTTCCCTCCTCCAAGCAAACCCCCCCTCCCCAATATAAATACCCCCACACCTCCCCCTCTAAATCATAAAACCCAAAAGCCCCAAGCCTCCACCGCGCCGCCCTGCGTCACCGCCGCCCCGCGCCTAAGCCGCCTCACCACCACCGCGCCGCGCCGCACCTTGCCACCGCCGCTGCCGCACCACCACCTCACCATCACCGTGCCGCCGCCCAACGCCACCGCCTTACGCCGCCGTTCGCCGGAGCCCCTCGCCGGAGGTACCGCGCCGCGTCTCTTTTCTTCCCCGGTTCGATTTTTCTTCTAGAAGATCGTTCCGTTTTCTCTCTGATTCGTTTTCTTTCTGGTTTTTCGCTAAACCGTTCCGGTGTTCTAGATCGGTTTTTCGTTTCGATCTCTTTTTCCGAAACCCTAGATTAGTTTTCGTTATTCTTTCGGACCGTTCGTCTCATCGAAAGTGATCACCGATTATTCCCGGTTAACGACGTCCATTCGTATAACCGTTCTTCTTTTTTTTTCTCGTCGGATTTATTCCGTGATCGCGATCTCAGACCCGATCTTCGTTCTAGTTTTTCTTCTCGCTCGTTTATCGGAATCAGGTGATTCAAGCGCCTAGAGTTTCGTTTCGAAACCGCCGTTCCGTCTAATCAACTTAAACAAGTTTTGCCCCAGTAAAATTTGACCTAGATTCAACTTGCTAGAATCGAGTTGTTTTCTTCCGCCGTTTGTTTTCCGTTTCTTTGTTCGGTTCGTTCTTTCTTTGCAACCGGAGTTCTTAAGTTGAACTTTCTGGTTCGTTCTCTCGTTCGAGTTTTACTTGTGCATTAGATGAGTACTTATTGTGTGGTTACCATTGTTTGCTTCCGATAGATTGACCGGAGTGTGACGAGTAGATCTATCACGAGTTTTGAGTGCGAATCATCTTCATCAACATTGCAGGCAAGTTCACACTTTGATCATACCTTTTCTACAACCCATGTTTTATTGCATTAGATCAATCCTCACACATTGCATGATTAGAATCTAATTAAATTGTGGGATGGGAAGTAGATGAGGTAGTACCTATTACCTGTATTATTATGAAACCCTTGGGAGTTACTTCTATGTTT
This sequence comes from Triticum aestivum, assembly GCF_018294505.1. Lineage (NCBI taxonomy): Eukaryota > Viridiplantae > Streptophyta > Magnoliopsida > Poales > Poaceae > Triticum > Triticum aestivum. The sequence goes on along the minus strand of NC_057806.1, from coordinate 292,432,085 downwards.
GCTTATTATACCATGCTATGCTAGTAGACGTGGATTGGGTGAGTGATATCCATGACAGATGTGACTTGATAATTTTAATGGTTTATCTAAGGTGGCAACTTAAACACACATCTGGGTGGATTGAGGCACCTGATGTCTATCAGGACTTGCCTGTTTTTTTTGGACCGCCACCCAGGCTCAAAGGGATCATAAGATAATTCATGCTAGAAACTTCCGTGTGCAGCCACATGCCATTATGGGCTCTGGCGTAGTTGACTAAGTTGTGCGAACTCTTACGGGGTGGACTAGCAGATGTAGGGGTTGTAGGTGGTACGGTCTACCCCACAAGTAAGGTGCTAGTGCTTCTGAAAGACTATGTCTCGGTCATCCGTTTCTCAAACACCTTGTAGTGCGAGAAAACAACCGGAGGCGATCGAGTCATGTGGGAAAAGTGCGCAAACCTCTGCAGAGTGTACAAACTAATCATGATTAGCCGTATCCCCGGTTATGGACATCTTGAGTATCTAGTACTTGAATATCATTGTGAATCTCAACATGTTACTTCTAATTAATGTTGTTGGGTTTTAATTATTTTTAATTGGGATTGAGAATGCTGTCAACCATTCTCAATGTTTCACAACCACCATGATAGTTAAATAAATTTATTCCTTTGCAGTAGGGAAAAATTGGCTTTACGCAAAAACCTTATAACCATAGAGCTTTTCCACCAGCCATATATGCATATAGTGATAGCCATTGTTCATCATTTTCTCTATGGTGTGAATTTGCCAGTACATTCAATGTACTGACCCGTTTCGGGCTGCAACGTCTCATGTTGCAGGTTTCTTACGACGAGTAAGTGATACGTTAGGGTTACGATTTCTACACTCAACTTTGCCGTTGGTGTTGATGGGTAACCACAACCTTGTTGCTTCCGCGATATTGGATTTGAGGTAATAGTATTTACGTTACTTTATACATGTGATTTACCTCTATTATAAATCCTTCGAGTACTGTGTGTGTCAGCATACCGATCCAGGGATGACATGTAAGCACAGAGACTTGACCCATTCGGGTCGGGTCGCTACAGATACCGACGATCGAATCTCGGGCAAGTAACATACCGATGACAAAGAGAACAACGTATAGTGTTGTGCGGTTTGACCGATAAAGATCTGCGTAGAATATGTAGGAACCAATATGAGCATCCAGGTTCCGCTATTGGTTATTGACCGGAGACATGTCTCGGTCATGTCTACATAGTTCTCAAACCCCTAGGGTCCGCACGCTTAAAGTTCTGTGACGATCGGTTTTATGAGTTTATATGTTTTGATGTACCGAAGGTAGTTTGGAGTCCCGGATTTGATCACGGACATGACGAGGAGTCTTGAAATGGTCGAGGCATAAAAATTGATATATTGCAAGCCTACATTTGGACATCGAAATAGTTCCGGGTAAAATCGGGATTTTACGGGAGTACCGGAGGGGTTACCGGAACCCCCCGGGGGCTAATGGGCCTCGTTGGGCCATAAGGGAAAGAGAGAGGGGCCGGACTAGGGCAGGCAGCGCGCCTCCTCCCCTTTGTCCGAATTGGACTAGGAGAGGGGGAGTGGCGCCCCCCTTTCCTTCTCTTTCTCTCCCTTCCTTTCCCCCTCCTAGTAGGAGTAGGAAAGGGAGGAATCCTACTCCTACTGGCGCGCCAACAAGGGCCGGTCGGCCTCCCCCTTTCTCCTTTATATATAGGGGAAGGGGGGCACCTCTAGACACACAAGTTGATCACAAAGATCTCTCCCAGCCGTGTGCGGTGCCCCCTCCACCATAATCCACCTCGGTCATACGGTAGCGGTGTTTAGGCGAAGCCCTGCTGCGGTAGCTTCATCAACGTCGTCACCACGCCATCGTGCTGACGAAACTCTTCCCCGAGCTCTACTGGATCATGAGTTCACGGGACATCACCGAGCTAAACGTGTGCTGAATGCGGAGGTGTCGTACGTTAGGTATTGAGGATCGGTCGATCGTGAAGACGTACGACTACATCAACCGCGTTGTCATAACGCTTCCGCTTGATGGTCTACAAGGGCACGTGGGCGACACTTTCCCCTCTCATTGCTATGCATCACCATGATCCTGCGTGTGCGTAGGGAAATTTTTGAAATTCCTACGTTCCCCAACAATTTTTGGGTAGCAAAGATATTGAGCAAGCACCCTATGTTGGAGGATCTTTGACAATATAACTTCTACGTAAATATGAACAAACATAAATCATTATGTTGTCTTCCTTGTCCAACGTCAACAATTTGGCATAAAATATTTAATGGGGGCTCAGAATCATAAAAGATGTCCAAGATAGTATATTTGCATGTGAATCTTCTCTTCCCTTATTAATTCTTTCATGAATTGCATCATTGACCAATGTTATGTTTGTCAACTTTCAATAAATTTTACCACTTATAATTTTCCTTATGTGATGTTATTACTTACCATAAGATTAGCATATGATCTTTTTCATTATTTTCTTGGAATTCTGATTGAAACAGAAAAGTAAATAAGAAAAAACTCAAACTAAACTTTATTATATAGCTTTCACTCGATTACATAGATAGATAGATCACAAAACTATCACTCGAAAATAAATCATACTAAAGTTTATTCAACTAAATCATGAAATAACTAAGGATCGAACTAAGATAAGTAAAGGTAATAAAAATGATGGTGATACAATACTGGGGCATCTCCCCCAAGCTTGGCACAAGCCAAGGGGAGTGCCCATACCCGTGTACTAAGTCTCCTTATTTGGTGATAATGACGGTGGTGGTGATGAGGCAGTCTTTTTCTCCAGCTTGCTCTGAGGCTAAAATTTCTCTAGCTAAGCTTTAATAATCTTTTGCATAATGTCGCCTTGCTCTCCTGCAGAAAACGGGATGGGAGAAATTGAACCTTAGGTTTGTTTCCAATGTTAGGAAGGCTTGACTTCTTGAATTCCACGTACATATCTCCAGGTTGAGGAAGTGGATCTTCATCTTCATCAGAGCTATCATCCCTTGTTTTCTCCATGTTGGCGTCTTCCTCCTCATCCATGGTCCAACCATAATGATCCACCTCCCCATAGACCTTGGGGATGGCAATAAAATCAGCGACCTAGCTCTTCCCCTCTGAATTTTGAGACGACATATTTTCAGATATGCCAGAAAAACAGCACGGAACAAGAACATAGGATTTATGCATCATACGATGGTCAAATCGTCTAGGCATATATATATAAAGATTTTTTTATATTGGGAAACAAGTATATGGAAGGAAAACAGAGTCGGGAAGGTGCCTGAGGGGCCCACTACCCACCAGGGCGCGCCTGGTGGGGCTGGCGCGCCCTGGTGCCTTGTCGGCACCTAGGTTGCCTTCCCGGTTGTTTCTTATTTTTTTATTTTTTCAAATACTCCAAAACTAGCAGAAAATATTTTGGCGGATTTTTTGGAGACTGTTTACTTACCGTATCACGTACCACTTCCTTTTCAGGGTCTGGACTGTTCTGGAAGGTTTCTTTTATGTGTTCCTCCAGTGTCATGGTATGCATAATGTTAGTTTCAACACTAATGGGCGTACCCGAAATATAATGTTTACTTCTTTGTCCATTGACCACCTTCGGATTGGTTCCTTCGGCATTATTAATCTTGATAGCTCTAGAGCGATAAACTTCTTATGATATATGGCCCTTCCCATCTGGAAAGAAGTTTCCCTACAAAAAATCTAAAACGAGAATTGTACAATAGAACATGTTCACCGACTTTGAATTCCTACTTTTGGATTCTTTTGTCATGCCATCTTTTAACCTTTTCTTTAAATAGTTTGACATTTTCATAAGCTTGGGTTCTCCATTCATTTAGTGAGCTAATATCAAACAACCTCTTTTCACCGGCAAGTTTGAAATCATAATTGAGCTGTTTAATTTCCCAATATGCTTTATGTTCTAACTCAAGAGGCAAATGACAAGCTTTTCCACAAAGCATGTTATATGGAGACATACCAATAGGATTTTTATAAGTTGTTCTATAGGCCCAAAGTGCATCATCAAGTTTCTTAGACCAATTCTTTCGGGACCTATTGACAGTTTTTTATATTAATTTTATTTATCTATTGCTAAGTTCAACTTGATCACTAGATTGAGGATGATAGGGTGATGCAATTCTATGGTTAACGTCATATTTAGCAAGCATTTTACAGAAAGCACCATGAATAAAGTGTGAACCACCATCAGTCATTAAATATCTAGGGACTCCAAACCTTGGGAAAATAACTTCTTTAAGCATTTTAATGGAGGTGTTATGATCAGCACTGCTAGTTGGAATAGCTTCTACCCACTTAGTGACATAATCAACAGCAATCAAAATATGTGTATACCCATTAGAGGAAGGAAAAGGTCCCATACAATCAAACCCCAAACATCAAAAGGTTCAACAACAAGTGAATAATTCATAGGCATTTCCCGATGCTTACCAATATTACCAATACTTTGACATTCATCACAAGACAAGACAAACTTACGTGCATCCTTGAAAAGAGTAGGCCAATAAAAACCAGATTGTAATACCTTATGCACAGTTGTATCTCCTACATGATGTCCTCCGTAGAATTTGGAGTAACACTTCCATAGGATTTGTTCCTATTCGTGCTCAGGTACACAACGTCTAGTAATACCATCTACTCCTTCTTTATAAAGATGTGGGTCATCCCAAAAGTAATGTCTTAAGTCATATAAGATTTTTTTCTTTTGTTGGTATGTGAAACTAGGTGGTATAAATTTAGCAACGATATAATTAACATAATCAGCATACCAAGGAGTATTATGAGAAGCATTTATTGTAGCTAGTTATTCGTCAGGAAAACTATCATCAATAGGTAGTGGGTCATCAAAAATATTTTCTAACCTAGACAAGTTATTAGCTACGGGGTTCTCAGCTCCTTTCCTATCAGTGATATGTAAGTCAAATTCTTGTAGCAAGAGAACACACCTAATGAGTCTAGGTTTAGCATCTTTCTTTTCCATAAGATATTTAATAGCAGCATGATCGGTGTGAATAATTACTTTGGAGTCAACAATGTAAGATCTGAGTTTATCACAAGCAAACACAAATGCTAAAAATTATTTCTCAATAGTAGCATAATTTCTTTGGGCACTTTCTAGAGTTTTACTAGCATAGTGGATAACATTTAATTTCTTATCAATTCTTTGTCCTAGAACATCACCAACAGCATAATCACTAGCATTACACATAATTTCAAAAGGCAAGTTCCAATCAGGTGGTTGAACAATAGGTGCAGATGTTAAGGCTTTCTTAAGTTTTTCAAAGGCTTCTGAACAATCATGATAAAAAATGGAACATCCTTTTGTAAAAGATTAGTAAGAGGCCTAGAAATTTTAGAGAAGTCTTTAATGAACCTCCCATAGAAACGGGCATGACCGAGGAAACTACGAATACCTTTAATATCTTTAGGACATGACACTTCTCCCAATTCAGACAAGATTAGTTTGTTCACATCTCTGCAAAAGTCGATCAAGGTTGCTTAAGCAATCATCAAAAGAAGTTCCGTAAATGGATAAATTATCCATGAAAACCTAAACAATTTTTTCACAAAAATTAGATAATATAGCAGTCATACATCTTTGAAAGGTAGCAGGTGCATTACATAAACCAAAGGGCATACGTCTATAAGCATAAGTTCCAAAAGGGCAAGTAAAAGTGGTTTTCTCTTGACCAGGTTGTGAAACAGGTATTTGAGAGAAACCAGAATATCCTTCAAGAAAACAAAAGTGTGTGTGCTTAGATATTCTTTCTAGCATTTGATCAATAAAAGGCAGAGGTAATGATCTTTTCTAGTAGCTTTGTTTAATTTTCTAAAATCAATTACCATTCTGTAGCTAGTCACTATTCTTTGTGGAATGAGTTCATTTTTATCATTAGGAACAATAGTAATACCTCCTTTCTTATGGACACAATGAACTGGACTTACCCATCTACTATTAGCTATGGGATATATTACACCTGCTTCCAGAAGCTTTAGTATTTCATTTCTTACCACTTCTTTCATCTTAGATTTAAATCGTCGTTGGTGATCAACAACGGGTTCCATATTAATCTTGTGCTAACAGAGAGTGGGACTAATGCCCTTAAGATCATCAAGAGTATATCCAATAGCAGCACGATGCTTCCTCATAATTTTTAATATTCTCTCTTCTTCGTGTTCTGGAAGGTTAGCACTAATAATAATAGGATATATCTATTTCTCATCAAGATAAACATACTTCAGATTGTCAGGCAAGTGCTTTAGTTCAAACACAGGATCACCTTTAGGTGGAGGAGGACCTCCTAGAGTTTCAATAGGAAAATTGTTTTTAAGGATAGGTTGCTATTCAAAGAATATTTTATCTATTTCATTTTTATCACGCAAGTGCATACCTTTTTCATGGTCTATCAAGTATTGTTCTAAAGGATCAGTAGGAGGTACGATAATAGAAGCAAGACCAATTATTTCATATTTACTACACTACTGCAGGATGCTGCTAACGCGACACTACGATCAGAGACCCTTCGAGAAACTGTGTGCGATGCAATGATCGCAAATGGTGGTGTAGGAAAACTGTCAGAAATGTATAAAACATTTGCAATGACGGATGCATCAAACACAGTTCAGGTTTTAGTTGCGTGTGCGATGAAGGGCATGCGGTTCAATTCAATTAACTGTTTGCGATGAGGAGGAACAAAAGAAACGGGCAGCCACATGAAGGTGTGTGTGATGTACAACATACGGTTCACTTGGATTAACTATTTGTGATTAGGCAACACAAAAGAAACGGACAGCCCGATCAAGGTGTGTGCGATGTACAACATACGGTTCACTCGGATGAACTGTTTGTGATTAGGCAAGAGAACAGAAATGGTTCAATATAAGAAGATGTGTGTGATACGCAGCAAATAGGTCTGTAATCAGAAATGTGTGCGAAGACCGATAATAATGCAGACGATTGCTTCTAATAAGACGTATGTGATATGCTCTGTCTACACAACATCTATTCGCCATTGTGGGAGGACGGGAGGTCATACGGATACGCCATAAGGATGTGAAGAGGCATTCCTATCAGCAAGGAGTAGTTGTTCCACCAGTAGCTCATGTAAGAAAACTATCAAGTTAAGTGTGCTCAGGCTGGAGCAGCCATCGGATGGGTGACTAGATGGGAAGTTGTGTCGATGTTAAATTAGGTGATGGGAAATTTAACCTCGAGGTCCTTGTTTTTTATTTTTTTTATTTTTTGACACATGTTAAAGAAGGTCTACCGCATTACTTTTTGACAATGTGTGATACGTGGCATACAGTTGATCCATCCGACCTATTTGTGATGGAATAGGCCATGTGTGTTGTGGGCAAATGCTTGCTAGTATTCAACCATTTGGGATTGATGAATTCATCACCCACGGGATCCCTAGTGTGGTCCGTGTTCATCTGATCATCATCTACTTCTTGTGCTAGCTCGATGCTAAGTTTCCATTAATTGATGGCGTTTTATGAACACGCCACCGTTTTCTGCCATTTCCTCACCTGTTTCCCGCCACCCTGCTATATTGCGCATAGGGGGCGCGCGACGCACGGAGGCGACAAGCGTAGACTATAGCACATCCACCTTTTCCAAGCATGCCAACCCACCAAAGCGCCGCCTCTACCATCAACCTCGTCAATGAGGAAAACGAGCAGGCGCCACGGCCCGTCGAGGCTGAGGCGCTCCCCGGCAACGCGATGGACGATGCTGTGATGCGCGTCATCGCCAGGGTTGAGCAGACCTTTGGCAGATGGCGCTTGAGCGTAGCGGATCAAGATAGGCATGTCAGCGCCAATAGGCTGCAGCTCGCCGCACAACATGATCGATGGCGCGTCCGCGCCGATAGGCTGTGGCTCACCGCACGGCGAGACCGTTGGAGCACCACAGAGCGAGAGGCACGGCACGCCGCATAGCAAGAGCAGATCCATCGATGCTTGCCTGCTGTCGACATGGCGTCGCAGCTAGGTACACGTCCCGTCAGTACCCCCATTCCTCGCCAGGAGTGGGCAGAGGCCCTCAGCACCGTACTTGCACCAGATGCTGCCCACTCCGTGCTTGCACCGGACGCCCGCCGCGCCATTCGCATGGGTGCCGCCGTTCGTCTTGTCTGCGGCCCGCTGGGTGCCAACGCGCTGGTCCGTAGGCTCGACCGCCTCCTTGGCCCAGGTGTCCACCTAGGCGCAGTAGAGGAACATGGCCGTCGCATCCTCGAGCTGGTGAACTCCGATAAAATAGCCAACTTGAAGCTCGAGATCGCGCTCCATATGTACCACGAGCGTGTTGACCGCTTGGACGAACGCCTGCACGAGTTTAGGCAGAGCCAAGAGCTGCCCTAGACAAGGGTTGCTGGTCATGGTCTCATGGACGCGTTTTATTTTGAAAAGTTGTTTCGACGTGGATAGTATTGTATTCACAGCAATCATAGTATTGCTCTGTTTCAATGTGTGTACTATGTTTTCCATTCTTATATGTTCTGTTTCAATGTGTGTATATACGCTTTCCATTCTGTATATGTGGATGATAACAACTAGATTCAAATTAGTATACAAAAACAGATAGAAAATGGAATTCATAATATATATATATTAATTGTTCTTTAGAATATCACAGAATATATACGCTTTCCATTTTCACATATATGTATATATTCTGTGATAGTATCATCACATATATGTGATGATACTTAACTACTAGGTACAATGCATAAAATTGAAAACGAACAATACTAAAACTAATAATCGCTCCTAGGGCCAGTATTCCGGCAGCCCGTCACTAGCAGCTCCCTGGTGTGCGGCATCTTCCTAGTGCGGAGGCAGTACTCCGACTCCTCCACCTCGCAGCGCTTGACGTACCGATCTGCCTCTTGCTGGCGGACGCACGTGGCCGATCTTGCCATTTTGTTGGGCGCCCACCGGAGCTCCTCGTCGGTGGCACGCTGGAGCTTATCGGCCCACCTCCACGCAACGACAAGGCGCCCAGCGCCTATGACCTTCCTTGTGAAGTACCCGTCTCCGTACACCTCCTCGGCACGATGACGCGCCTGATGAAGCTATGTACCTAGGGTAGGGTCATGGATCTGTCCAACATACCCTCACCAAGGACATCTCTACAAAGAATCAGAAGCAGTCGAAGAGAAACCATCATCCACTCGACCGTGATGATGTGCTCACTCGACCACCAAAAGACACTCGACCACCTTGAAGACACTCGACCACCAGAAGATGAGAAACCCTCCACTCTGCAACGGTCAGGACTTAAACCATAGCATTATGGGCATTTATAATACTTTACTGTAGATGTTACCAGTAACGCCCCTCCTTTATGAGCATTGAACCTTGTGTAACGGAGGGGAGCTAGGGTCTTGGCGCACTCTATATAAGCCACCCCCCTCCTCTGGGACAGGGGTTCGCACTTTCTGTAATTCACACACATATATACAGTCGACCGCCTCTGGGCTCCGAGACGTAGGGCTGTTACTTCCTCCGAGAAGGGCCTGAACTCGTAAACTCGTGTGTACAACTCCTCCATAGCTAGGATCTTGCCTCTACATTCCTACCTCCCTATTGTACTGTCAGTCTTAGGATAATGACAGTTGGCGCCCATCGTGGGGCAGGTGTCTTAGCAACTTGTTGGAGAAGTTGCAATTTTTCCGATCCCCTTCATCATGGTTCCAGACGGAGGTTTGGCTGAGGGCAGCGAGATCCGTCTCGGCGTGCTCGTGTTTGTCACCGACGACTCCGCTTGGCTTCAGGAGGCACCACTCGACGCCGACGCGCTCCCCGCATGCGGGGCGACGCACTTTCGCGCGTGCGTCCGCGGCATCCTCCTGCGGCAACCTTCGACCCAGTACCAGTCGACTCCAGCAGCTTTCCCCCTCCCTATGACCCACCGGAGCAAATGCACCGGTAGGTCGAGGCTTCAGCGGTGGGTGAAGCAAGCGGTGGCCCGCCAGTCGGCCACCCCTCAAGTCACGGCGATCGAGTCCGACGAATCTCTCTACGGCCTGTTCGATCTGTCGACTAGCTCCGTAGAGACCGCATCCGAGTGCGACAGCAGCGACCCAGCGGCGGAAGTCCTGATGGTCAATGGACCATGCAGTCCTCCTGGCTTCAATCGTGAAGACGGAGATGACGGGAACGGCGATCCGTCGCGCGTTCACGAGGAGTACCGCCCCGAACCCCTCTCCTCGCAGCAGAGGGAGGAACTTCGTCGCCGGAACATGGATGCCCTGCATACTCCTATAGTTGGAGAGACCCCTGAGGCCCAGGCCTTGGAGCAGGCGCGCTTGGCCAACCTGGCTGAACGCACTCGACTGGAGAACCTCCAGCGCGCACTCGACGATCGCGCTCGACAATGTGCTCCTGAGTCCAGTCGACGCCAACTTTTTCCATCTCCGACTCAGGTATATCGAACCCCCATCCAGAATCTAGCAGCTGCTGCCCGGATAGCAGAGTCGATCCAACCTTCCCAATCAGAAGCTGGCCGAGGCCTGGTGCAGATCAGAGCCTTGCTCCGGGCAGCGGGGGAGCAGAATATGGTCGTATCTCAGTCACAGAATAGGATCCATAGCAGGTCCATGGTTGCAGACACAGTTCAGTCGGCCCATAGCCCAAGATCGCCCCTGAGGCATGAGGGACGTGGAGATCAACGTGATCAGTACAGAAACCGAGAGCAGTATGATCGTCGTGCCGATCGTGATGATCGCCGTCGAGTGCCCACACCTCCTCCAAGGAGTGGGTCATATGTGCCTCGGCCACATGAAGACAGACGCCCTCACAGTGTCGGAAGAGGTATTCCAGTCGACCCCAGGGAGCCAAGCTTTGATGCGAGATTTATTCTCGTGCAGGGCTTGGTTGACAGAAACAGAGCTCACCGAGAGGGCCATGACAGAGATCCGCAAACCAGCAACATGGTGCATGTCTCTGGTCCAGAGTGCTTCAGCAGAGCTATCAGAGCTGCGGTGATTCCCCCCAACTTCAGGTTGGCAACTGGAGTCAGTAAGTTCATCGGGGAGTCCAAGCCTGACACTTGGCTTGAAGACTACCGAGTGGCTATCCAGATTGGTGGCGGCAATGATGAAGTGGCCATGAAACACCTTCCTCTGATGTTGGAGGGCTCGGCTAGAGCATGGCTGAATTAGTTGGTTCTTGGAAGCATCTATACTTGGGAAGATCTCGCCCGAGTGTTTGTCAGAACATTCGAGGGTACTTGCAAATGGCCAGCAGGTTTGACAGAATTACAGTGTTGCGTCTAGAAACCGAATGAAACTTTGAGGGATTATATCCAGAGATGGATCACCCTACACCACACAGTAGAAGATGTGTCTGATCATTAGGCAATTTGTGCTTTCAAGGAAGGCGTCAGGTATCGGGAGTTGAATCTGAAATTTGGTCGGACAGGAAACATGACTCTGACTCGGATGATGGAAATTGCCACCAAGTATGCCAATGGTGAAGAGGAAGAGCGACTCCGGAGTGGCAAGCATAAAGCAGTCGCCCACGAAGCCGGAGGAGGAAACTCCAGTCGGAAACAGAAGCGCAAGGCCAAGCCAGCTGCTCCTGGTGAAGCCTTGGCTATGGTTCAAGGAAAGTTCAAGGGGAAGCCCAAGGGACCGTGGAACCCCAAGAAAGTAAAAGATCAAGATGCAAGATGGAAATGACGTGTTGGATCTGCCGTGCCATATCCACACCAAAAAAGATGAAGAAGGTAATTTCATTTACCCGAAGCACACCACTCGGCAGCGTCGGCTCCTAATCCAGCAGTTCCGAGAGAAACAGCCCAAGGAAAAGGAGAAGGAGGCAGACAAGGCTGAGGATGAGGGAGAGGATGATGATGGTTATCCCCACGTGAATTCCACTCTGATGATTTTTGCTGACGTTGAGAGCAAAAGTCGATTGAAAGTCATCAACAGGGAAGTGAACATGGTCGGTCCGGCGACACCCAGTTACTTGAAGTGGTCACAGACTGCCATTACATTCAACCAGTCTGATCATCCAGCGCACATCGCCACCCCTAGGAGGCAAGCACTGGTGGTCGACCCGGTGGTCGAAGGCACTGGACTGACAAAGGTCCTGATGGACGGTGGCAGTGGATTGAACATATTGTATGCAGAAACGTTGAAAGGAATGGGCATTCCGATGTCTAGACTCAGCGAAAGCCATATGAGTTTCCATGGTGTCATTCCAGGCAAGAAGGCTGCATCGCTCGGTCAGATTGCGCTCGACGTGGTTTTTGGTGATTCCAAAAATTACCGCAAAGAAAAGTTGATGTTTGAAGTTGTGGATTTCCAGAGTGCTTATCATGCAATTCTAGGCAGGCCAGCTTATGCACGATTTATGGCCCGACCATGTTACGTGTACCTCAAATTGAAGATGCCTGGTCCCAGAGGAGTGATCACTATCTCTGGCAATCGGAAGAAGGCAGAAGAGTGCTTCCAGAAGGGCTCAAAGATCACCGATGCCCAGATGGTCGTGGTAGAATTGCAGGAATACCAGAAAAATGTAGATCCGAGTGACTTGCTGCGAGCCAAGAAGCCAGCCACAAATTCAGCATTCCAGTCATCTCGTGAAACGAAGTCGATTCACATTCACCCGACAGATCCCAGTGCAGCTCTGACTCACATTTCAACCACACTCGACTCCAAATAGGAAGAAGCGCTCATCCAGTTCCTCCGTGAGAACTGGGACATCTTTGCATGGAAACCTTCTGACATGCCGGGTGTTCCCAGGGGACTGGCTGAGCATCGTTTGTGAGTCGACCCGAAGGTGAAACCAGTCAAAGAGCATCTTCGACGGTCCGCCATCCAGAAAAGAAAAGCAATCGGTGAAGAGGTGGCTCGGCTTTTGGCAGCTGAGTTTATCCGAGAGATTTACCACTCCGAGTGGTTAGCCAATGTTGTCATGGTCCCAAAGAAAGACGATTCACTTCGCATGTGTATTGATTTCAAGCATATCAATCGGGCCTGCCCGAAAGATCACTTCCCTCTCCCTTGCATCGATCAGATAGTCGACTCGACTGCAGGGTGGGAGCGTTTGTCCTTTTTGGATGCCTACTCCGGGTACTACCAGATCCGTCTGTACGGACTCGACGAAATAAAGACAGCTTTTATCACCCCGTTTGGGTGCTTCTGTTATGTCACAATGCCATTCGGCTTGAAGAACGCCAGGGCCACATTCATGCGGATGATTCAGAAGTGCCCGCTCACTCAGATCAGTCGAAATGTGGAAGCATACATGGATGACATTGTGGTCAAGTCACGTAAAGGTTCCGACCTACTGACTGACGTTGCTGAAACCTTTGCCAACCTTAGAAGGTATGATATCAAGCTCAATCCATCAAAGTGCACGTTTGGAGTTCCGGGCGGAAAGTTACTCGGTTTCCTTGTTTCCGAACGAGGAATCGATGCTAACCCAGAGAAAGTGGGCGCTATACTCCGAATGAAACGCCCTGTGCGTGTGCATGATGTCCAGAAGCTTACTGGTTGCTTAGCCGCCCTAAGTCGATTCATTTCTCGCCTCAGTGAAAAGGCGCTGCCTCTTTACCGACTGATGAAAAAAACAGAAAAGTTTGAGTGGACCCCATAAGCTGATGCAGCGTTTGCAGAGCTAAAAGCCCTACTTTCCACCCAGCCGGTGCTTGGTGCTCCAATCAGTAAAGAGCCTCTACTGCTTTATATAGCAGCCACTGGACAAGTCGTCAGTACAGTACTTACGGTCGAGCGGGAAGAAGAAGGAAAAGCTTATAAGGTTCATTGCCCAGTTTATTATATTTTTGAAGTCCTGACCCCGTCAAAGCAGAGATATCCTCACTATCAGAAGCTTGTCTATGGGATTTACATGACCACGAAGAAGGTTGCACACTATTTCTCTGATCACTATGTTACAGTCGTCAGCGATGCTCCATTGTCAGAGATCCTGCACAACAGGGATGCAACTAGTCGAGTGGCAAAATGGGCGATTGAACTCCTTCCCTTGGATATCAAGTTTGAGGCAAAGAAAGCTATCAAGTCCCAAGCAATAGCAGATTTCCTCGCCGAGTGGATCGAACAGCAACTGTCGACTCAAGTTCACTCGGAGCACTGGACCATGTTCTTTGACGGATCCAAGATGTTGAATGGGTCTGGTGCTGGGGTAGTTCTGGTATCCCCCCGAGGAGATAGGCTCAGATATGTCCTCCAGATTCACTTTGATTCCTCCAACAATGAAGCAGAATATGAAGCACTCATGTATGGGTTGCGCATGGCCATCTCACTCGGTGTCTGTCGCCTCATGGTCTATGGCGACTCGGATTTGGTAGTTAATCAAGTGATGAAGGAGTGGGACGTCAGAAGCCCAGCCATGACTGGTTACTGCAAAACGGTGAGGAAGCTTGAGAAGAAGTTCGAGGGGCTAGAGCTCCACCACATCCCCCGATTGAAAAATCAAGCAGCGGATGACTTGGCAAAGATAGGTTCCAAGAGAGAAGCCATTCCCAGCAATGTGTTTTTGGAGCATATTCACACACCGACAGTTCAGGAAGTTCCTTTCACTGAAGAGCCCCCGCAACCTAAGAGCGCCACAGATCCGACTGAAGTCGAGGTCCCAGCCGTGGTCGACCTGATCATGGAGGTTCTGGCCATTACTCCCGACTGGACGGTGCCCTACATTGCATACATCCTCAGGAAAGAACTCCCAGAGGATGAAGAAGAGGCTCGACAGATCGTCCGTCGATCCAAGGCCTTTACTGTGATAAGAGGGCAGCTGTTCAGGGAAAGCATGACTGGAGTTGGTCAGAAATGCATAACACCAGAAGAAGGTTGAATGATCCTCAATGACAACCACTCGGGGACCTGTGGTCATCATGCATCCTCTCGGGCCATCGTGGCTAAAGCATACCGAGCTGGATTCTATTGGCCACGAGCAAATGAAATGGCGAAAGAAATAGTCGACAGATGTGAAGGTTGCCAATTTTACTCCGACATGTCTCACAAGCCAACGTCGGCCCTGAAGACCATCCCCCTCATCTGGCCCTTTGCTGTTTGGGGACTGGATATGGTTGGACCGCTGAGAACTGGAAAGAGCGGCTTCACTCATGTGCTCGTTGCAGTCGACAAGTTTACCAAATGGATCGAAGCTAAACCTATCAAGAACCTTGATGCTAGACCACTGTCAGTTTTATCAAAGAATTGACATTCAGATATGGAGTCCCACACAACATCATCACGGACAATGGATCAAACTTCAATTCCGATGAGTTCAGAGCTTTCTGCGCCTCTCAGGGCACTCGAGTCGACTATGCTTCTGTCGCTCACCCGCAGTCGAACGGACAAGCAGAAAGAGCCAATGGCCTAATTCTCAAAGGATTGAAACCCCGACTGATGCGCGATCTCAAACACGCAGCGGGTGCTTGGGTTGATGAACTTCCGTCAGTTCTGTGGGGTTTAAGGACAACTCCAAATCGGTCGACCGGACGAACTCCTTTCTTCTTAGTCTATGGAGACGAATCTGTTCTGCCAAGTGACCTGATCCACAATGCACCCCGACTTGAGCTCTTCTTCGAATAGGAAGCAGAGCAGGCCGGCAAGATTCCGTCGATCTCTTAGAGGAGGAAAGAGAGATGGCCTTGATCCGCTCGACCATTTATCAGCAAGACTTGCGTCGATTCCACGCCAGAAATGTGAGAGGTCGAGCCTTTCAAGAAGGAGACCTGGTTCTTCGAGTGGATCAACAGAAACCACACAAGCTTGCCCCGACTTGGGAGGTCCCCTTCATCATCACCAAAGTTCTCCACAACGGAGCATACCATCTTTACAGTATCGAGCATCAGAAAGACGAGCCACGGGCTTGGAACGCAGAGCTGCTCCGCCCCTTTTATACTTATGCACTCGTTCGAATAAAATGTAATAAGAAACACCTTTTGTAATTTGCTTATCAAAGACCAGAGCTTATGGTCCTATCATTCGATTGTTGTGTTCTTATTTACTTCTGAAATCCCCTAGTGGGTGGGCTTAGTCGCGAATCCGTTTCGGCTAAGTTTGAAAAAATCCTACCGAGTGGAGAGCAATCCTCCCACTCGGGGGCTTAGCTGCAGTCCAGCACTCGCCTAAGTTCTCTCACTAGGAGGCTTAGCTGCAGTCCGGTACTCGCCTAAGTTTGAAAAAATCCTACCGAGTGGAGAGCAATCCTCCCACTCGGGGGCTTAGCTGCAGTCCAGCACTCGCCTAAGTTCTCTCACTAAGAGGCTTAGCTGCAGTCCAGTACTCGCCTAAGTTTGAAAAAATCCTACCGAGTGGAGAGCAATCCTCCCACTCGGGGGCCTAGTTGCAGTCCAGCACTCGCCTAAGTTCTCTCACTAGGAGGCTTAGCTGCAGTCCAGTACTCGCCTAAGTTTGAAAAAATCCTACCGAGTGGAGAGCAATCCTCCCACTCGGGGGTTTAGCTGCAGTCCAGCACTCGCCTAAGTTCTCTCACTAGGAGGCTTAGCTGCAGTCCGGTACTCGCCTAAGTTTGAAAAAATCCTACCGAGTGGAGAGCAATCCTCCCACTCGGGGGCTTAGTTGCAGTCCAGCACTCGCCTAAGTTCTCTCACTAGGAGGCTTAGCTGCAGTCCAGCACTCGCCTAAGTTTGAAAAAATCCTACCGAGTGGAGAGCAATCCTCCCACTCGGGGGCTTAGCTGCAGTCCAGCACTCGCCTAAGTTCTCTCACTAGGAGGCTTAGCTGCAGTCCAACACTCGCCTAAGTTTGAAAAAAATCCTACCGAGTGGAGAGCAATCCTCCCACTCGGGGGCTTAGCTGCAGTCCTGCACTCGCCTAAGTTCTCTCACTAGGAGGCTTAGCTGCAGTCCAGCACTAGCCTACGTTTGAAAAAATCCTACCGAGTGGAGAGCAATCCTCCCACTCGAGGGCTTAGACGCAGTCCAGCACTCGCCTAAGTTCTCTCATTAGGAGGCTTAGCTGCAGTCCAGTACTCGCCTAAGTTTGAAACATACTCCTATCCACAAGGACGACGAGGTGCAGGTCGACTGCAACCCTCTCCTTCGGAGCTACGGCACAAGTACAACGTCCGCTCCATCCCTATCCGTGAGGACGACAAGGTGCAGGTCGACTGCAACCTTCTCCTTTGGAGCTACGGCACAAGTACAACGTCCGCTCCATCCCTATATGCAAGGACGACGAGGTGTAGGTCGACTGCAAACTTCTCCTTTGGAGCTACGGCACAAGTACAACGTCCGCTCCATCCCTATCCACGAGGACGATAAGGTGCAGGTTGACTGCAACCCTCTCCTTCGGAGCTACGGCACAAGTACAATGTCCGCTCCATCCCTATCCGCGGGGACGACGAAGCGCAGGTCGACTGGAGCCGCCACCTCAGAGCTGCGTCTCCAACGCAAGGACTATTCCAAGCAGTGAGCAAAGTCTATTCGAAGGCAAATGCAAGCACATTCGAAAATAAACCAAATTTAGATAAATCCTAAAGATTCCAAGCAGCAAATCAAAAGTACTCGAGCATCAAGCCCGAAGGAGTTCAACGGTTACAGCAATCACTCGGGATTCTGAGGCAAATTTAAAGCAGATTCAAGTTTCATAAGTTTGTTCACTCGGCCGGAGGAGGGCTGGCAGGCTCCACGAATGAGTCCAGGTCGATCCCATCAGTGATCCGAGTGGCGGCAGCAATGAAAGTCTCCATGAAGGACTGGAAGTCATACTTTTCGGTGTTAGCGACTTTGAGCGCAGCCAGCTTGTCTTCACGAGCCTCCTTGCAATGGACTCGCACCAAGGACAGCGCCACATCAGCTCCACGCCGAGCGGAGGATTTCTTCCATTCTTGCACTCGGTCAGGGATCTCGTTCAGTCGAGTCATCAGGGATTCCAGGTCATTCTGAAGCGTCGCTCCCGGCCAAAGCGATGAGTCGATTCAGGAGACTACCTCCTTCAGGCGCATGAGGTAGCTTGTGGCGCTGGCGATACGGGACTCCAGTCGGAGCACGTTCATCGCAGTTTCGTCGCAGACTGGAGAAGCGATAGGGTCCAGACCCGTCTCGACCCTTCCAGCTTCCTCGGTTAAGTCTTGGCAGAATTCTGCAGCCAAAAATTAGTCAATCAACCGAGTAAGATCCGATCGCAAGCATCAACATAGTCGGATTAAAAGAAATACCTTCCAGCATGAGATAAAGCTTCTTGGCAAGAGTCCTCAGATAAGCTTCTGTGTCATTCCTCTTGCGGATCGCAGACTCCAACTTTTCATTCAGAACGACCTTGTCCTTCTTCAGACTGGTCACTTCGCGGTTAGCTTCATTAAGACAAGATTTCAGGTTGTTCACCTCTCCTTCCAACGTCCCGATTGAAGCAAGCTTCTGGTCTGCGAGAGAAGTTTTGTCTTGGGCTGCTTTCTGCGCGGCGGCGAGGTCCGAGTTCTTCTTCTCCAGAGCCAACTTCATTTTCTCTGCAAAAGAAACAATCGAATCAAACAAGAGATCAAACAAATATATTGAAAGTCAGTCGACAGTCAGTTACCTTCCATACCAGCGGCTTCGTCTTGAGCTTTCTTCAGGTTCTGCTAGGCTAATTCCAAGTCAAGGTTGAGCTGCCTCTGCTTCTCCTCAAGTTTGGCAAACTTGGAAATAAGAGTACAAGACTTCTGCAGAAGGAAAAAGACGGATCAGTCGATAAGATCAAAGGTTGTTTACTTCCGAGTGAATAAAACCTAAAGAAATTCGCTTAGACCCCAGCCGACTGCACACAGTCGACTGCGGTCTCAGGGGCTACACCCAGCGGGTGCACTTGGCATGCCCCCGCTGACTAAGACTCAACTCGACTGGTCCGCACGGACCAGTAAAAAAAGCGGTTCATACCCCAGTCGACTGCCAGCAGTCGACTGCGGTCTCGGGGACTACACCCAGTGGGTGCACTTGGCGTGCCCCCACCGGTTCGGATCCTACTCGACCGGTCCACCGGAGTCGATTGTAAGGACTAAAAGAGAATATAAGGAAGAACTAAGACCCCAGTCGACTGCCAGCAGTCGACTGCGGTCTCGGGGACTACACCCTGTGGGTGCACTTAGCGTGCCCCCGTCGGTTCAGATCCCACTCGCCCAGACCGAGTGGAAGATCGAAACCACCAAAAAACAACAAAACACTCAGTGGGTGCTCTAATTCGACGCAAACAACAGCAGATTATGTAGAAGAAGATTTTTTCGAGTAACACTTCCTCACAGAGCAAAAACAGTCAAAAAGTCTACTCACCTGGAAATTGGCCCGAAGGGCAGCACTGGCATCGTAGGCAGCCTAGCTGTTCTCATGCACTATCTTCACCCGCTCCATCATCATGTCAGCTTGTCGGATGGCTTCCGCAGCTGCTTCCGACTGGTTATCCGGGATGGGGTAGCTGGTGAAAAAGTGAGCAGATGACCCAGGTGCGGCGGCTTGGAGCTCAGTGGCGTGGAGTTGGACGGCCGAAGGAATCACAGGCGCAGTCGACGGTGCGGGGCGCTCACTCGACAAGGGTGCAGTGAAGGTCACAGAAGCCCTGCAAGCGTCCTTAGGTTGATAGACGGGAGGTGTTGCAGTTGGTTCTTGCCGAGACATCCTGCCAGCTGCTACCTTCTTGCTCTTCCTGGGCTTAAGAGCCACATCTTCATCGTAATATGGAAGATCTATGACGTTGGGTGGAGCTGCAAGGCAGCTCATTCAACTCCGAGTGAACTACTCGAACGCAATCGACCAAAGAATCAAGAACAGAATCGCAAGAGTTTATACCTGGGTTGGAGGTTACCGCATCTTCCATTTCCTCGTCCTGGTACTGGAAAGAAGAGGTTCCTGACGTAGCAGCATTGTAAAGACCCGCATTCAATCGGTTATGCCCAGTTAATCGAATCGATGAAAAGGACAAGTTAGATGGTTACCCGGAGATAGTAGGAACGGTCACTTTGATCCTGGGCAAAGCTTTTGGCAGTTTGGAGGAGGTGGCTTTCGACGCTTTCGGTGCTGGAGGCGGCGCAACTTTGGACTGCTTTGGAGCCTTCTCAGTCGGCGCTGGGGAAGACGTCCTGGGACACTTCGAAGACTGACCAGTCGGCGTGGCCACCAAGTCCGGAGCACTCGCCGGGGCGTGAGCGTATTTGGATCTCCTCTCCCTGCGAGGAGGCGAGTCGACCTCTTCGTCATTAGTCGATTCGTCGCTCCCCTCGTCCTCCTCGGCATCCGAATGATCCTCGCCGCTCTCACCCCGCTCGCTTCTTCCTCGGCGTCTTGGTCCTGGACTCCGTTCGACATTGAGTACATGTCAATGAGGGCCTGAAGAGACAACGATCAAAGGAAATTCAGTTGACCATAAACAAGATATCACACGGTGAATCGGAAAAGTACTTGACAAAACAAAATTATACCTGCTCCGGCTGGTGCGAGTTGTCGAATGGAATCACCCTCCTAGACCCCCGGGGGTTGTCTTTGTTGCTGGTGATCCCCCTCAACCACTTCTCCAAGGTCTCCTCGCTGACATCCTCCGGGTGGATCCGAGTGGAATCCTCGAGCCTAGAGTACATCCACATCGGATGATCACGCGCCTGAAGCGGTTGGATGCGTCGACCGAGAAAGACCTTCAGCAGATCCATCCCAGTCACCCCGTCGCGAACAAGTTGGACGACCCGCTCGACCAACACCATGACCTGCGCCTCCCCTTCTGGAACTACCTTCAGGGGGGCGGGCTTCTCCACTCGAGCCAAGGAAAAGGGAGGAAGTCCAGTCAACTGACCCGGGGTCGGCTGATCCTTGCAGTAGAACCAGGTCGACTGCCAGCCCCGGACCGAGTTGGGCAGGATCATGGCTGGGAAGGTACTCTTGCTCCTCATTTGGATCCCCAGACCCCCGCACATCTGGATCACCTGTGTCTCTCATCACTCGACTTGGCCTTTTTGACCGACTGGGAGCGGCAAGTGAAGATGTGTTTGAAAAGCCCCCAGTGCGGTCGACAGCCCAAGAAGTTTTCACACATCGACATGAAAGCAGCCAGATAGACTATGGTGTTTGGAGTGAAATGGTGGAGCTGAGCCCCAAAGAAGTTCAAAAAAACCCGGAAGAAAGGATGGGGAGGCAGTGAGAATCCGCGATCTACGTGGGTGGCGAGGAGAACACACTCACCCTCCCTTGGCTGCGGCTCGGTCTCGTTCCCCGGGAGCCGTGCCGACTTGTGGGGGATCAGTCCCCCCTCCACCAGGTCATCGAGGTCGTCCTGGGTGATTGCCAAGCGGATCCAGTCGCCTTGGATCCAGCCCGCCGGCAGGCCGGATCTCGACGAGGATCTGCCCCGGCTGGTCCGCTTGCCCTTCGCCTTCGTGGTCTCCTTCTTCGCACGTTCCAGCGCCATCGTCTTCTCCTTCCCCATGGCGATGGGTCGAGCTCGAGCAAAGGTCCGGCGACGAGGGCGAAAGCGAGCATGGCGGAGAGATCAGGAGGAGAAGAAGAGAGAATGGGAGCGCACGGGGCAGAGGCCTGGTTCGGGCCCTTTTATAAGGTCGTTCCCCGAGTGACTGACTGGTGGACCCAGACGATCTAAACAAATCCCGCAATAGTCGCGCACGCAGTACGTGGCGAAAAAGGTGGCGCGGGGATCGAGGAGACTTGCCTAATCCGTCCCGATAACCTCGGTTCTATCCGTTTGGCGCACTTCCCAAAATTCGAATCCCGCAAGATCCGCGGAGAGCACAGCAACCTGTCAGACTGAAGACAGACATCATCTACATCATCATTCGGAATTCTACCATGAAAACCCACTCAACAAAAACCAAGAATGGACCAAGGCGACTGAGAAAGAAGTCGACGTCGTCACCTCAACTCATTGTTCCAGAGCAAGATATACTCATAGCAGAAAGAATGGGTCAGAAGTGTTCCCAACACCTTCCTCACTCAAACCCTGATCCATTTGGGGGCTAAAGATGAAGCTATGTACCTAGGGCAGGGTCATGGATCTATCCAACATACCCTCCCCAAGGACATCTCTACAAAGAATCAGAAGCAGTCGAAGAGAAACAATCATCCACTCGACCGTGATCATGTGCTCACTTGACCACCAGAAGACACTCGACCACCTTGAAGACACTCGACCACCAGAAGATGAGAAACCCTCCACTCTGCAACGGTCAAGACTTAAACCATATCATCATGGGCATTTATAATACTTTACTATAGATGTTACCAGTAACGCCCCTCCTTTATGAGCATTGAACCTTGTGTAACGGAGGGGAGCTGGGGTCCTGGCGCACTCTATATAAGCCACCCCCTCCTTTGGGACAAGGGTTCGCACTTTCTGTAATTCACACACATATATACAGTCGACCACCTCTGGGATCCGAGACGTAGGGATGTTACTTCCTCCGAGAAGGGCCTGAACTCGTAAACTCGTGTGTACAACTCCTCCATAGCTAGGATCTTGCCTCTACATTCCTACCCCCTATTCTACTGTCAGTCTTAGGATCATGATAGCGCCCGCCCCCAAAGCTCTGCCGCCTCCTTTTTCTAGGCGGCATGACAGGCTTCACAGGCCGCCTGGTACCTGGCTTCCTCCTCCGCCATCTCTTTCCACTTGCCTGGCTTTCTTAGCCGGCGGCAGCGACATCCACGGACAAAGATTGTATTGCTCCAAAACCAATCCAAAGTTGGGGGGTCCGGTGCAACCTCGTCAGGTGGCGCGTAGGGGTCCTTGTCGCTGCTAATAGAGTGAGCATCCTCGGGGGGCGGCGACTGCTCGTTGGCTCGTGGGCAGACCGGCGGCGCCATGGCAGAGATTTGAGAGAGAGGGGGCGATCGAGGGGATGATGTAGATGAGAATGCAGGTGGGACGACGTGAGCAAGGTAGTATTTATTGGCGGCTGGAATCTAAATCGACGGGGACAGTACACACACCGGTCGCCAGAATTTACGAGTACTGTAGTTTGAATTACACACAATTCCCGCAGCAAATCCGTGTGTGAACATAGTAGCCAAAATCCGTGTGTGAACATAATAGCTGACGATTTCCATGCAGAACCGTGTCTGATTAATGATCTCCGCCATTCACTTACCAAACCTCGAGCCGCGAGATAGACTGCCAATCATGTGGGGGCCAGTTGTCGTGCCAGATCTTTACATTTTCTTTTTTGAACACCAGATATTTACATCGTCTAATGATTTTTTAACTCGCACACAAGTACACAAAAATATGATTTTTCAAACCATTTAGGTTAGGCGTTGCATATAGATGTAGTTCAAATTTAAATTACGGTCATTAAATGGTTAGAAAATCACTTAAATGTCTTTAAAAGGTCAAATGACCCCTAAAATTTTCCATATTTTCACATGACAGTTGTATTAGTGCACATTAAACGTACGAAAAAATTTGAAGGCCGTAAGAGGAAGTTATGTCCCGTCCGTCAGCAAACATGCATTGTTCCCTCTCAGAACCACGAACCTTCTAGTGAGTTGCTCCGGTTTGTGAGGGGTGTGTGTCCAAACTTTCGTCAAACAGGCCAATTTTTTACCACATCATCTTGGTGGTATGACATTAAATCAAGCAAGGTTTCATGTTTTCTGATCATTTTTTAATTTTTTGGAATTAAAATGCCATGGCATGCACTCCATCCATGTGCCCATGCCTTGACATCAATATGTTTGAAAATTCATTCGAATTTACTGCACATGGAATTAACTCTCTCACAAGTACACAAAAATATGATTATTCAAACCATTTTGGTTAGGCGTTGCATGTAGATGTAGTTCAAATTTGAATTATGATCATTAAATGGTTAGAAAATCACTTAAATGTCTTTGGAAGGTCAAATGACCCCTGAAATTTACCGAATTTTCACATGACAGATGTATTAGTGCATGTTAAACATAGGAAAAAATTTGAAGGCCGCAAGAGGAAGCTATCTCCCGTTCGTCACCAAACATGCATTGTTCCATCTCGGAACCAAAAACCTTCTAGCGAGTTGCTCCGGTTTGTGAGGGGCGTGTGTCCAAACGTTCGTCAAACATGCCAATTTCTTTACCATATCATCTTGGTGGCATGACATTACATCAACCAAGGTTTCATGTGTTTCTGATCATTTTTCTATTTTTTAATTAAAATGCCATGTCACTCCATGCATACGTATGCATGTGCGTGAGACCAATATGTTTGAAAATTCCTTCTAATTTACTGCACATGGAATTAACTCGCACACAAGTACACAGATATGATTTTTCAAACCGTTTTGGTTAGGTCTTGCATGTAGATGTAGTTCAAATTTGAATTACAGTCATTAAATGCTTAGAAAATCACTCAAATGTCTTTGAAAGGTCACATGACCCCTAGAATTTTCCAAAATTTCACATTAGAGTTGTAGTAGTGCACGTTAGATGTTGAAAAAAATTCAAGGCCGTAAGACGAAGTTATCTCCGTTGTCATCAAACATGCATTGTTCCCTCTCAGAACCACGAACCTTCTAGCGAGTTGCTCCGGTTTGTGAGGGGTGTGTGTCCAAACTTTCGTCAAACATGTCAATTTCATTACCACATCATCTTGGTGGGATGACATTACATCAACCAAGGTTTCATGTGTTTCTTATTTTTTTTGGAATTAAAATGCCATGGCACTCCATGCATACGTATTCATGCATATGTGTCCATGTCGTGATACAAATATGTTTGAAAATTCCTTCTAGTTTACTGCACATGGAATTAACACGCACACAAGTTCACAAATATGATTTTTCAAACCGTTTTGGTTATGCATTGCATGTAGATGTAGTTCAAATTTGAATTACGGTCATTAAATGGCTAGAAAATCACTTAAATGTCTTTAAAAGGTCAAATGACCCCTAAAATTTTCAAAAATTTCACATTATAGTTGTAGTAGTGCACGTTAGATGTAGAAAAAAATTGAAGGCCGTAAGAGGAAGCTATCTCCCGTTCATCATCAAACATGCATTGTTCCCTCTCGAAACCACGAGCCTTCTAGTGAGTTGCTCCGGTTTGTGAGGGGCGTGTGTCCAAACTTTGGTCAAATATGCCAATTTTTTTACCACATCATCTTGGTGGCATGACATTACATCGACCAAGGTTTCATGTGTTTCTGATTTTTTTTGGAATTAAAATGCCATGTCACACCATGCTTAATTGTGTCATAGCCGCTACACCAATATGTTTGAAAATTCCTTCCAATTTACTACACATGGAATCAAATCACACACAAGTACATGAAATATGAGTTTTCAAACCGTTATGGTTAGTTGTTGCATGTATATGTAGTTCAAATTTCAATTACGGCCATTAAATGGCTAGAAAATCACTTAAATGTATTAGAAGGTCAAATGACCTCTGAAATTTTCCAAAATTTGACATGACAGTTGTATTAGTACTACAAAATTTCTCGTTCATTTAAAACACCATCCGTTGGCACTTTCTTCCAAATTCGTCTTTCACAGCTAATAAAAAATATCGACAACATCACACACAGTTGTTTTCTAGGAACCGTTTTCGCTGAAAATATTTGGGTCTATTTAAGTCTCCCTTCTTAAGCTTTGCCGGCTTGTCTGCTCTAGTGTCGGCAACCCCGAATCCATGAATCCTGATCCCCATTCCTGCACCCCCTTCTTGCAAAGATGACACCATGGAAACGCTTTGTGAAGGACCGTATGATGGACGTGTCCCCCCCCGAGCGCCGCCGCCTGCGTCGAGAGCGCGGCCGCCTACACTGAGAGTGCCGCCACATCCACATTGAGCGCGGCCGTTTCCGCCGAGAGGGCGTCTACGGCAGCTGACGGGGCAGCTGCAGTAGCCGAGACGGCTGCAGCAGCTGCTGCGACGACAGATGCAAACACCGAGAGTGCTCGAGCTGCCGACCGTGCCGCTGATGTCGCCCTGGCCCGGGTCGAGGCCATCCATGCCAAGATCG
The DNA here is from genome assembly GCF_018294505.1 of Triticum aestivum. NCBI lineage: Eukaryota > Viridiplantae > Streptophyta > Magnoliopsida > Poales > Poaceae > Triticum > Triticum aestivum. Next base: position 292,406,133 of record NC_057806.1, on the reverse strand, counting down.
AGGATGCACACGCCAAGATATTCCAGGCCACCTCAGACTCCCGCATGGAACCCACGTCTGAAAAAGGCGGCGGTGGCCATGGAGCACCTGCTTCCTCATGAGGTCGCCGAGCGGGAGCTGGAGATGCAGGAGGCGGCAGAGATCGAGGAGCGCTGGGAGGAGGAGTTGCGTGTGGCTGAGGTCGAGGTAGAGAAGAGTATGTCCGTCGAGGAATCGGCAGTGGAGTATGAACATGAGCTCTAGCGCAGCCACTACTACGAGTACTACAACCTTGAGGGTGGCACCAAGGATGAGGACAAGGACGCGGTCGACTTTAGCATGGGGGACGCGGAGTCCACCAATGGTGGCATGTCGCCAGGACAAGTCATCGACGTCTCATCTCACACCGGCGATGCATAGGCCGGCGTGGTGGCAGATTTTTAATTATGCGTACTTAGGCTTTGTTTTTAATGCTGGTCTTTTGTTAGAGCAATGTTTAGGTCAACTGGCTCTGTGTAATTACTGAAATTGCTCGATTCAGTAAGTGTGGTATGTCTGTGGACACTAGGAGGAAGTTAAAAGTGATGTTAAATTATGCAATGACATACCCTGGGAAATTTCCACCAAAATTTGAATTATCAAACTCATCCCACGCGCATAAAGCAGAAGAATCATTTGCGATGCACACAATCGTTCAAAGTGAATGGTATGGCGGCACCGCGCGCGTTCAAAGTGAATGTGCCCATGCCTTGAGACCAAAATTTGAATTATCAAACTTATACCATGTGTGTAAAGCAGAAGAATCATTTGCGATGCACACAATCGTTCAAAGTGAATGGTCCGGCGGCACCGCGCGCAAAGTTTCCCTCCACATTTCCAAAATTTTGGCCTACCGCCAAAATATCTACCCCGCGATGCACACAATCGTTCAAAGTGAATGGTCCGCGGCACCGCGCGCAAAGTTTCCCTCCATATTTCCAAAATTTTGGCCTACCACCAAAATATCTACCCCCGCCCCCTTCCCCACCCCCTTTTATCCCCAACCACAAGTCACATTTCCCCACTTTCCTCCTTCCTTCCTTCCTTGCTAAGCTATAGCCGCTTCCTCGCTCTTGCCGTCTCGCATCCTACCGCCGGGGTCGCCATGGTCTTCCTCAAAGACATCTCTAGTGGTTCCTCCTCCGACGACTACTCCTTCACCACCCGGGTATGCCTCTCTTCTCTCTCTCTCTCTCTCGGGCTATGACTTGGAATGAAGGATTTCTACCCGGAGGTCGATTTGAGTTGTTTCTTCCTCTTGTAGCTCCCTAAGACCATCAGTGGCAACGAATGGAGTGGGGTGGCTGAAGATCTATCTGCTCGTTGTCACCATCAATCTCCATGCGTGAAGCTACTTGTGTTTGATTCTGTGGACACTGGGAGGAAGTTTCTGGCATGTGCAGAGAAGGTTAGAACCTCTTCCGTTGTTACAAATCATTTTTTAGATGTGATTCAGACACTATCATGGTCCCAACCCATCCACACCACACCTTCAACCAAACTCATCCTAAGACAGTGTCACAGTTTGTACCTAGTATCTTATATTGTTGCCATATCATCAACAGTGCCATTAGAAAATTATTTGGCACCGCTTCAAAAGTTTGTGCAGCCAACTTTGGTCCACACATCCGAGCAGCCAAGCAGTAAAATATTAAATATTTATGGCACAAAGGAACTGGGCATCGGAGCAACTACGTGCTCCGGAGTCCGGGTCCCTGATTTTTTTTCCGCTGCATCGGCTCGCCGGTTCAGGGCACCGGTGCGAAATGTAGCAACAGTTGTCTTTACACCAGTTTTGGCATACATAGTGGAGGGCCTTAGTGCTATTAGTTCTATGTTACTAAATTTGTGCATGTACACACCTGTTAGTATCAATTTGATGTCATCCAAACACTATCGCTATGCTGTTGCAGTTATATTTACCTTCCTCATAAAATATTCAATTTGTTATTTATTGTACATGAGTAAGAACTTGTAGCGTCGTTGTAGTTAATTATAGCTTCTGATGTTCCAGAATTTGGTTGTTGTCTCATCACCAATTATTTCATTTGCACATTGACCTTTTTGAGAAGATATGTCATAATTAACATGTTTCTTTAGTTTTTCAAAATAAGCATTAGTGATTTTCTATGTTGCTATAAACCCATTTCCCCTACAATTATTACTGATCTAGTTTTAAATATTATAGGATGAACAGAAGTGTTCTTACTTGGAGTGGGTTGATCAAGAGTGGCCATAGTCTTTGAAGATGTGCCTAACAAAGCTCTGGAGCATGTATGAGGAAGTGAACACAACTAGGTTTAGAGAAAGTCTTGTCAACGCTGAAGCATATTTCAAGATGCGGGATAAAAAGTTAAAGGTGGAGAATGAGCTCAGATTTTTTTAAAGACTTTGCTAAGATGGTGTTGACAAAGGAGGAGACACTTTCCCAGTTGGCCCGTGCAAAACAGGTTCTTACTGAACTGAAAGCAGATGTGGATAAGATGAGCCTGGATGATCTCGATTAGCGAAATGAATATATTGTTCTTATGAACTTGAACTAGCTATATGTTGTATTGTGCTGTTTTCACGTAGCTACCATACTGTGATGTTATAATATATTTATGTGCCAGATATGAAATTGGCAAACAACTGTTCGATATGAAATCTGAATTTTCATCATACTGGAATTATTAATTGTAAACTAATAAACCTGCTAAATGTGTCATGGACCTTTGCAAATGGTTCTAGCAGTAAAAGCGGTTGCGATGGATAGCCCAATGCCACACGGTTTTCTTCATCAAATTGTGTGTGATATAGTTGATAAAAGCAAACAGTTAACCAAGGAAGACCATGTGTGATAGTTACACCTTTCACACACGAGCCTACACATAATACTATGTGGGATTTACGTCCGAACAGAAACGTTTTCCCTGGATTGACTGCATGGGATGTACATAAGAACGGAAACATATTCCTTGGATTGACTGTGTGGGATGTACATACCTATGGAAATGATTTCTGGGATTCACCATGTGGGATGAACATACCTACAGAAATGATTTCTGGGATTCACCATGTGGGATGTACATACCTACAAAAATGATTTCTGGGATTCACCGTGTGGAATGTACATACCTACGGAAATGATTTCTGGGATTCGCCGTGTGGGATGTACATACCTACGGAAATGATTTCTGGGATTCGCCGTGTGGGATGTACATACCTACGGAAATGATTGGGTTTCCATGCCTCGCCCGATCGCACACGGCCCCAGCCTAGGTCCCACGAGGGCCTATCCCCAACGATTTCTGGGTCGTATGGGAAGGACCCCCCTATCACCCACACCCACTTGGTGACGGTTCCAAATGCCGTCGCAGAAAGGGGTAAAAACCGTTTGTTTAGGACCTACGCGCACCAGTGCTAGATAATTCTTTATCATGAGGTTTTCTACGAAACTTAGAGAAATTAAACTCATGATACACATCACCAAAACTAATATTGATAGTTTCTTTCTCACAATCTATCTTAGCATTGACAATGTTCAAGAAAGGTCCACCAAAAAATATGGGACAAAAATCATCTTGTGGGGAACCAAGAACTAGAAAATCAGTAGGTATTTTATTTTCCCACACAAGACTTCAACACCTCTAACAATCCCAAGTGGTGTGATAGTATCTCTATTAGCAAGTTTAATTATAACATCTATGTCTTCTATTTCAGCGGGTGCTATATCATTCATAATTTCTTGGTATAAGTAAAAAAGGAATAGGACACACACTAGCACCCAAATCATATAAGACATGATAACAATGATATCCTATTTTAACAGAGACAACAGGCATGCCAACAACAGGTCTATGTTTATCTTTTTCATCGGGTTTTTCAATTCTAGCTGCTTCATCACAGAAATAAATAACATGCCCATCAATATTTTGACCAAGAGATCTTTAACCATAGCAACACTAGGTTCTAATATAATTTGTTCATAGGGTTTAGGTGCTTTAATATTACTTTTGTGAACCACTATTGATACCTTAGCATGTTCCTTTATCCTAACAGAGAAAGGTGGTTTTTCAATATAAGCAGTAGGCACAACTGGATCAACATTGTAAATGATAGTTTCATCTTTAACTATGACCGATTCTTTAATTTCTTATTTAATAGGGGGTGATATTTAAACCACTTCTCCCTAGGGAGATCAACATGAGTAGCAAATGATTCAAAAAAGGAGGCTAATATCTCAGAGTCAAGTCTATATTTAGTGCTAAACTTGTGAAAAACATCGGTATTCATAAAAGATTTAGCACACTCAAACTCAAGCTTAATACCTGACTCTTTACCTTTGTCGAGTTCCCAATCTTCAGAATTGTGTTTAATTCTTTCTAAAAGATCCCACCTGAATTCAATAGTCTTCTTCATAAAAGAACCAGCACAAGAAGTATTGAGCATGGATTGGTCATTACGAGAAAGCCGAGCATAAAATTTTTGAATGATAATTTCTCTTGAGAGAGCATGATTGGGGCATGAATATAACATTGACTTAAGCCTCCCCCAAGCTAGAGCGGTACTTTCTCCTTCGCAAGGCAAAAAATTATATATATAATCCCGATCACAATGAACTAGATGCATAGGATAAACTTTTGGTGAAATTCCAATTTCAACCGATTACAGTTCCACGATCCAATATTCCCGGATAGCCTATACCATGTCAATGATTTCCCCCTCAAAGATAAAGGGAAAACCTCCTCCTTAGCTTCATCTCTGGGTAAACCTACGAGCTTAAATAATCCACAAATTTCATTCACATGTATCAAATGCATATCGGGATGCTTCGTTTCGTCTCCTACATAAGGATTAGCTAGCAGTTGCTCTATCATACCCGTAGGAATTTCATAACTAATATTTTCACTAGGTGCAGTAGGTTGCGGGGCAACTCTTTGTGTTTCCGGTCGAGGTGAAGATACCTCGAACAAACTCCTCAAAGGATTGTTTTCCATAGTATCAAGTAATAAGTAAGAGTGCCAAACCCAACGAGGAGCAGAAGGAAATGGCAAGCAGTTTTCAGCAAGGTAATTTCTGCAAGCACTGAAATTGTCGGTAACAAGTAGTTTGATAGTAAGATAATTCGTAACGAGCAAGTAACGGAAACGTTAAATAAAGGGCATCAATATATCCCAATCCTTTTCGTAGCAAAGGACAGGCTGGAATAGTCTCTTATAATAAGCAAAGCGTTCTTGAGGGCACATAGGAATTTCATCTAGTCACTTTCATCATGTTGGTTTGATTCAAGTTCACTACTTTGATAATTTGATATGTGGGTGGACCAGTGCTTGGGTGTTGTTCTTACTTGAACAAGCCTCCCGCTTATGATTAACCCCCTCACAAGCATTCACAACTACGAAAGAAGAATTAAGATAACAATCTAATTAACCATAGAATTAAACATATGGATCCAAGTCAGTCCCTTACAAAATAGCGCATAAACTAGGGTTTAAGCTTCTGGCACTCTAACAACCCATCATCTAATAACTACTCCACAATGCATTCCCTTAGGCCCAAAGATGGTGAAGTGTCATGTAGTCAACGTTCACATAACACCACTAAGGAAATTACAACATACATATCATCAAAATATCAAATTCAAATGATTACTTGCAACATGACTTCTCCCATGGCCTTAAGAACAAGGGCAACTACTCACAAATAATATTCATGCTCAATATCAGAGGGATATTAAATAGCATAATGGATCTGAACATATAACATTCCACCAAATAAACAATCTAGTATCAACTACAAGATGTAATCAACACTACTAGTCACCCACAGGAACCAATCTGAGGTTCCGGTACAAAGATTGAATACAAGAGATGAACTAGGGTGATTAGATGATATGGTGTAGTTGAAGATGTTGATGAAGATTGGCCTCCCAAAGATGAGAGGGTTGTTGGTGATGACGATGGCTTCGATTTCCCCTCCCAGAGGGAAGTTCCCCTGGCGGAATCGCTCTACCGGAGGGCAAAAGTGCTCCTGCCCAAGTTCTGCCTCGAGACGGTGTCGTTCTGTTCCAAAAGTCCTCTCCTTATTTTTTTCCTAGGTCAAAATACCTTATATACTAGAAGATGGGCACCAGAGGTGGGCCAGGGTGCCCACTACCCACCATGGCGCGTCAAGGGGGTCTGGCACGCCATGGTGCCTTGTGGCCACCTGGCTGCCCCCCTTTGGTAGTTCTTCTCTCCAATATTTATTATATATTCCAGAATAATTCTCTGTAAAATTTCAGCTCATTTGGAGATGTGCAGAATAGGTATCTCTGACATAGCTTTTTCAGGTCCAGAATTCCAGCTATCGGTATTGTCCCTCTTTGTGTAAACCTCACATATTATGAGAGAAAAGGCATTAGAATTACTCCATAAAGTGTTATAATGCATAAAGACTATATATAACAGTAGGAACACATGATGCAAAATGGACGTATCAGAGTTCTATTCGATGTAATCACTTTTTGCGGTGTGTTTGTTGGGGTCTAATGAATTGTGAGTTTATGATAAGATTATCCATGAATATTATTTGAGTCTTCTCTGAACTCGTTTATGCATGATTATTATAGCTTTATATATCTCCTTGATCTATTGATTTGGTTTGGGCAACTAGACTGATTTTTCTTCCAATGGGAGAGGTGCTTTGTAATGGGTTTAATCTTGTGGTGATCTATATCCTAGTGAAAAAAGGGACAAGACACGTATTTTTATTTTTGCCATTAAGGATAAAAAGATGGGGTTGACCTACAGCCCCCGCCTCGTCAATGCAAGCATTAACTCTGCCTACTTTCTTCATCTTCTTCAAATCCTACTATTCTCTTTTGATTCCACAGACGTCGCAACCTCCATCGCTCTCCTCTTGCTTAACATTTCTTGATCCAGGAGCATGAGTTGATTGCTCATCCCCTTGCCATGGTTTTGTTGTGTACCCATAACGGCATGCCGATACCCTTCATTTTGGCTTCTACCTCGGCCTGCGAAGCTATCACCACTAGCCAGTACCACCTTGTGAATTAAATTTGTATACTGCATCCTTAACTTTCCTTGGCCTGGTTTCAGCGATGATGTTGCCTCGTCTCCATCCTCAACCTCATCATCTTCCTCCCACTCATTCTCCCTGTCATTTGCTCCATTACTCGAACCTTGACTCTGCGGGTCATTGCCCAGCTCCTCCACATGGCCAACCACCTGATCTTCTCCCCTAAACTATAGAATACCTTTGGCATATCTCTCAGCTAGACTTAGACATAATGCATCTGAATGTCCCATCAATCCACATGAAAAGCTAAAATATTACAGGTTTCATATTGTATGTCGTAAAATATCGTCTCCTTTGTCTGCGCAGATTCCAATTGCACCCACCTCATAAGGGGTTCCTTCACCTTCAGCTAGATTCTAGCTTGCAAAGACTCACCAAAGTCAAAGCCCTTCTAATCTACATCAGTGTGAATCACATCACCCATCATACCAGCTATCTTCCCCGGCCATTATATTTAGCGAAGGTTGAAGGGAAGATTGATTACCCTAGCCTAGATCTGCAACCTCTCAAATTTCCAAGCTGAAGGTCTTCATCTACAATCAAAATCTCCAGAACTACAACATGCTTACTGATTCGTCTCCAATGTATCGATAATTTTTTATTGTTCCATGCTATTATAGTATCAATCTTGGATGTTTTATATGCATTTGTATGTCATTATATATCATTTTTTGGGACCAACCTATTAACTTAGTGTCAAGTACCAGTTGTTGTTTTTTCCCTGTTTTTGGTTTGCCAGAATATCAGTACCAAATGAAGTCCAAATGACACAAAATTTTTTGGAGATTTTTCTGGACATAAGAGACCCTAGAAGCTTCGGAGAGTCCCAGAAGATGGAGGGGCCCACGAGCGTCCATTTGACCTAATTCTGCCTCTATAATTTCTCTAAAATCAGGAAACCAACACAAAGCCACCCAAAACACTTTTTCCGCCGCCGCAAGCTTATGTTCTTGTGAGATACCATCTGGAGGCCTTTTCTGGTACTCTGCCAGAGAGGGGGACTGACCACAGAGGGGCTGTACATCAACCTTGCTGCCCTTTCGATGGTGTGTAAGTAGTTTACCACAGACCTACGGGTCCATAGCTAGTAGCTAGATGGCTTCTTCTCTTACTTTGATCTTCAATACAATGTTGTCCTCGATGTTCTTGGAGTTTGATGATTTACAATTATAGGGGATCAATCGTAGTCCTTTCGATAAGTAAGACTGCCAAACCTAACGAGGAGGAGAAGAAAATGACAAGCGGTTTTCAGCATGGTAATTTCTGCAAGCACTGAAGTTGTCAGTAACAAGTAGTTTGATAGTAAGATAATTTGTAACTAGCAAGTAACGGTAATGGTAAATAAAGTGCAGCAAGATATCCAGTCCTTTTTGTAATAAAGGACAAGCTCGAACAGTCTCTTATAATAAGCAAAGCGTTATTGAGGGCACACAGGAATTTCATCTAGTCACTTTCATCATGTTGGTTTGATTCGCGTTCGCTACTTTGATAATTTGATATGTGGGTGGACCGGTGCTTGGGTCCTATTCTTACTTGAAATCCTCCGACTTATGATTAACCCCCTCGCAAGCATCCGCAACTACGATAGCATTAAACATATGGATCCAAATCAGTCCCTTACGGAATAACGCATAAACTAGGGTTTAAGCTTCTGTCACTCTAGCAACCCATCATCTACTAATTACTCCACAATGCATTGTGTTAGGCCCAAAGATGGTGAACTGTCATGTAGTCGACGTTCACATAATACCACTAAGGGAATCAGAACATACATATCATCAAAATACCGAATGAATATCAAATTCACATGATTACTTACAACATGACTTCTCCCGTGGCCTTAAGAGGGCAACTACTCACAAATAATATTCATGCTCAAGATCAGAGGGATTTTACATAGCATAATGGATCTGAACATGTAATCTTCCACCAAATAAACCATCTAGCATCAACTACAAGATGTAATCAACACTACTAGTCACCCACAGGTACCAATCTGAAGTTCTGGTACAAAGATTGAACACAAGAGATGAACTAGGGTTATGAGATGAGATGGTTCTGTTGAAGATGTTGAGGAAGATTGGCCTCCCAAAGATGAGAGGGTTATTGTTTATGACGATGGCTTCGATTTCCCCCTCCCGGAGGGAAGTTCCCCGACGGAATCGCTCCACCGGAGGGCAAAAGTGATCCTGCCCAAGTTCTGCCTTGAGAAGGCCGCGCTCCATCCTAAAAGTCCTCTCCTTACTTTTTTTCTAGGTCAAAGGACCTTGTATACCAGAAGATGGGCACCGGAGGTGGGCCAGGGTGCTCACTACCCACCAGGGCGCACCAGGGGGATCTGGCGCCCCCTGGTGCCTTGTGGCCACCTGGCTGCCCCCTTTGGTAGTTCTTCTCTCCAATATTTATTATATATTTTGGAATAATTCTCCGTAAAATTTCAGCTCATTTGGAGATGTGCATAATAGGTATCTCTGACATAGCTTTTTCAGGTCCAGAATTCCAGCTGATGGTATTCTCCCTCTTTGTGTAAACCTTGCATATTATGAGAGAAAAGGCATTAGAATTACTCCATAAAGTGTTATAATGCATAAAAACACTATATATAATAGTAGTAAAACATGATGCAAAATGGACGTATCAACTCCCCCAAGCTTAGACCTCGCTTGTCCTCAAGCGAAAGCCAATATTGATAATCATGACCACATGTTTAGAGAGAGAGAGAGGTGTTGATAAAGACAAAATATGGACATAGTAGCATCATGCTTATTTTTATAACAGCGACAAACTTTATCATAAAAAATTATCATGTAGCTTCTCATGAACAAGTAACAATTCATCACAACATCAAATTAAAAATCATAAACTTTATTGAAAACCAACAAACTATGTTCTCAGTCAACATTGCAACTATAATTTATCATATTTTCAGGAAGGGTCTCGTATTGGAGCCTTTTGGCAAGTCCACATACTCAACCATCATTTAGTCTTGTATGATTGCTAACACTCATAGCATATGTATGAGCAAAAAGTTTTAACTAGACACATAGAAAGATAGGGGCTTATAGTTTCGCCTCCCAACTTATTCACCTCAAGGGTGATTTCAACAATTATAACTCATGATCACTCACATTCAACTAGACATATGTGCCTAGGTCTTTCCCCACCACATGGTGCTTGCAAAAAGAGAAAATAAAAAGAAATAGAGGGAAATACTTTGACTCTTGCATAAAAGTAAAGGATAGGCCCTTCGCAGAGGGAAGTAGAGGTTGTCATGCGCTTTTTCGTTTTGTATACACAATCTCTTAACGCAAAAGAACGTCACGTCATATTCCCCCTTATGATAGCAACCTTTATTATGCAGTCTATCGCTTTTATTGCTTTGCCATCACAAGTTCGTACAACGCTTCTTTCCCTTACACTAAAGGATCAAACACATTTAGGAGCAATTTTTATTGCCTTTTTGCACTGATGAAAACTTACTTGAAGTATCTTACTCAATCCGTAGGTAGGTATGGTGGAATCTCAAAACATGGATTTGGGTTTAAGGGTTTTGGATCCACAAGTATTATCTCTACTTAGTGCGGATTTTTGAAGGAAATATGCGCTAGAGGCAATAATAAAGTTATTATTTATTTCCTTATTTCATAATAAATGTTTATTATTCATGCTAGAATTCTATTAATCGGAAAAATAATACATGTGTGAATACATAGACAAACATAGTGCCACTAGTATGCCTCTACTTGACTAGCTCATTGATCAAAGATGGTTAAGTTTCCAAACCATAGACATGAGTTGTTATTTGATCAATGGGATCACATCATTAGGAGAATGATGTGATTGACTTGACCCATTCCGTTAGCTTAGCACTTGATCGTTTATGTTTACTGATATTGCTTTCTTCATGACTTATACATGCTCTTATGACTTTGAGATTATGCAACTCCCGAATACCGGAGGAACACCTTGTGTGCTACCAAACGTCACAACGTAGCTGGGTGATTATAAAGGTGCTCTACAGGTGTCTCCGATGGTACTTGTTGAGTTGGCCTAGATCAAGATTAGGATTAGTCACTCCGATTGTCGGAGAGGTATCTCTGGGCCCTCTCGGTAATACACATCACTATAAGCCTTGCAAGCATGATAACTAATGAGTTAGTTATGGGTGATGTATTACGGAACGAGTAAAGATACTTACCGGTAATGAGATTGAACTAGGTATTGGGATACCGACGATCGAATCTCGGGCAAGTAACATACCGATGACAAAGAGAACAACGTATAGTGTTGTGTGGTTTGATCGATAAAGATCTTTGTAAAATATGTAGGAACCAATATGAGCATCCAGGTTCCGCTGTTGGTTATTGAACGGAGACGTGTCTCGGTCATGTCTACATAGTTCTCGAACCCGTAGGGTCCGCACACTTAAAGTTCTGTGACGATCGATTTTATGAGTTTATATGTTATGATGTACCTAAGGTAGTTCGGAGTCCCGGATTTGATCACGGACATGACGAGGAGTCTCGAAATGGTCAAGACATAAAAATTGATATATTGGAAGCCTACATTTGGACATCAGAATAGTTCTGGGTAAAATCGGGATTTTACCGGAGTACCGGAGGGGTTACCGGAACCCCCCGGGGGCTAATGGGCCTTGTTGGGCCATAAGGGAAAGAGAGAGGGGCCGGCCTAGGGCAGGCAGCGCGCCTCTTCCCCTCTGTCCGAATTGGACTAGGAGAAGGGGGCCTTTCCTTCTCTTTCTCCCCCTTCCTTTTCCCCTCCTAGTAGGAGTAGGAAAGGGAGGAATCCTACTCCTACTAGGAGGAGGATTCCTCCTCCTGGCACGTCAACAAGGAACGGCTGGCCTCCCCCTTGCTCCTTTATATATAGGCGCAGGGGGCACCTCTAGACACACAAGTTGATCACAAAGATCTCTCCCAGCCGTGTGTTGTGCCCCCCTCCACCATAATCAACCTCGGTCATACTATAGTGGAGTTTAGGCAAAGCCCTGCTGCGGTAGCTTCATCAACATCGTCACCACGCCGTCGTGCTGACGAAACTCTTCCCCGAGCTCTACTGGATCGTGAGTTTGCGGGACGTCACCGAGCTGAACGTGTGCTGAACGCGGAGGTGCCGTACGTTCGGTACTGAGGATCGGTCGATCGTGAAGACGTACGACTACATCAACCGTGTTGTCATAACGCTTCTGCTTAACGGTCTACAAGGGTACGTGGACGACACTCTCCCCTCTCGTTGCTATGCATCACCATGATCCTGCGTGTGCGTAGGGACATTTTTGAAATTACTACGTTCCCCAACAGTGGCATCCGAGCCAGGTTTTATGCATAGATGTTATATGCACGAGTAGAACACAAGTGAGTTGTGGGCAATACAAGTCATACTGCTTACCAACATGTCATACTTTGGTTCGGCGGTATTGTTGGATGAAGCGGCCCGGACTGACATTATGTGTACGCTTACGCGAGACTGGTTCTACCGACGTGCTTTGCACATAGGTGGCTGGCGGGTGTCAGTTTCTCTAACTTTAGTTGAACTGAGTGTGGCTACGCCCGGTCCTTGACAAGGTTAAAACAACACTAACTTGACGAACTATCGTTGTGGTTTTGATGCGTAGGTAAGAACGATTCTTGCTCAGCCCATAGCAGCCACGTAAAACTTGCAACAACAAAGTAGAGGACGTCTAACTTGTTTTTGCAGGGCATGTTGTGATGTGATATGGTCAAGACATGATGCTATATTTATTGTATGAGATGATCATGTTTTGTAACGGAGTCATCGGCAACTGGCAGGAGCCATATGGTTGTCGCTTTATTGTATGCAATGCAATCGCCCTGTAATTGCTTTACTTTATCACTAAGCGGTAGCGATAGTCGTAGAAGCAATAGTTGGCGAGACAACAACAATGCTACGATGGAGATCAAGGTGTCGCGCCGGCGATGTTGGTGATCATGACGTTGTTCGGAGATGGAGATCACAAGCACAAGATGATGATGGCCATATCATATCACTTATATTGATTGCATGTGATGTTTATCCTTTATGCATCTTATTCTACTTTGTTTGACGGTAGCATTATAAGATGATCTCTCACTAAATTTCAAGATAAAAGTGTTCTCCCTGAGTATGCACCGTTGCCAAAGTTCGTCGTGCCGAGACAAAACGTGATGATCGGCTGTGATAAGCTCTATGTCCATCTACACCGTGTGCAAGCCAGTTTTGCACACGCAGAATACTCGTGTTAAACTTGACGAGCCTAGCATATGCAGATATGGCCTCGGAACACTGAGACCGAAAGGTCGAGCGTGAATCATATAGTAGATATGATCAACATAGTGATGTTCACCATTGAAAACTACTCCATTTCACGTGATGATCGGTTATGGTTTAGTTGATATGGATCACGTGATCACTTAGATGATTAGATGGATGTCTCTCTAAGTGGGAGTTCTTAAGTAATATGATTAACTGAACTTAAATTTATCATGACCTTAGTACCTGATAGTATTTTTCTTATCTATGTTGTTGTAGATATATGGCTCGTGTTGTTGTTCCGTTGAATTTTAATGCGTTCCTTGAGAAAACAAAGTTGAAAGATGATGGTAGCAATTACACGGACTGGGTCCGTAGCTTGAGGATTATCCTCATTGATACGTCCTGGAAGCACCGCTAAGTGCCAAACCTGCTGCAGGAGCAACACCAGATGTTATGAATGTCTGGCAGAGCAAAGCTGATGACTACTCGATAGTTCACCGTGCCATGCTTTACGGCTTAGAACCGGGACTTCAACGACGTTTTGAACGTCATGGAGCATATGAGATGTTCGAGGAGTTGAAGTTAATATTTCAAGAAAATGCCCGGATTGAAAGATATGAAGTCTCCAATAAGTTCTATAGCTGCAAAATGGAGGAGAATAGTTCTGTCAGTGAGCATATACTAAAAATGTCTTAACTCAACTCGGATTTAATCTTCCCGTTGATAGTGTCATTGACAGAGTTCTTCAATCACTGCCACCAAGCTACAAAAGCTCCGTGATGAACTATAATATGCAAGGGATGAATAAGACAATTCCCGAGCTCTTCGCGATGCTAAAAGCTGCGGAGGTAGAAATCAAGAGGGAGCATCAAGTGTTGATGGTCAGCAAGACCACCAGTTTGAAGAAAAAGGGCAAAGGGAAGAAGAAGGGGAACTTAAAGAAGAACAGCAAACAAGTTGCTGCTCAGGAGAAGAAACCCAAGTCTGGACCTAGGCCTGAGACTGAGTGCTTCTACTGCAAATAGACTGGTCACTGGAAGCGGAACTGCCCCAAGTATTTGGCGGATAAGAAGGATGGCAAGGTGAACAAAGGTATATGTGATATACATGTTATTGATGTGTACCTTACCAGAGCTCGTAGTAGCACCTGGGTATTTGATACAGGTTCTGTTGCTAATATTTGCAACTTGAAACAGGGACTACGGATTAAGCAAAGAGTGGCTAAGGACGAGGTGACGATGCGCGTGGGAAATGGTTCCAAAGTAGATGTGATCGCCGTCGGCATGCTACCTCTACATCTATCTTCGGGATTAGTTTTAGACCTAAATAATTGTTATTTGGTGCCAGCGTTAAGCGTGAACATTATATCTGGATCTTGTTTGATGCGAGACGGTTATTCATTTAAATCTGAGAATAATGGTTTTTCTATTTATATGAGTAATATCTTTTATGGTCATGCACCCTTAAAGAGTGGTCTATTCTTGTTGAATCTCGATAGTAGTGATACACATATTCATAATGTTGAAGCCCAAAGATGCAGAGTTTATGATGATAGTGCAACTTATTTGTGGCACTACCATTTAGGTCATATTGGTATAAAGTGCATGAAGAAACTCTATACTGATGGACTTTTGGAATCACTTGATTATGAATCACTTGGAACTTGCGAACCATGCCTTATGGGCAAGATGACTAAAACGCCGTTCTCCGGAACTATGGAGCGAGCAACGGATTTTTTGGAAATCATACATACTGATGTATGTGGTCCGATGAAGATTGAGGCTCGAGGCGGGTATCGTTATTTTCTCAGCTTCACAGATGATTTAAGCAGATATGGGTATATCTACTTAATGAAACATAAGTCTGAAACATTTGAAAAGTTCAAAGAATTTCAGAGTGAAGTGGAAAATCATCGTAACAAGAAAATAAAGTTTCTACGATCTGATCATGGATGAGAATATTTGAGTTATGAGTTTGGTCTACATTTGAAACAATGCGGAATAGTTTCGCAACTCACGCCACCCGGAACACCACAGTGTAATGGTGTGTCCGAACATCGTAATCGTACTTTACTAGATATGGTGCGATCTATGATGTCTCTTACTGATTTACCGCTATCGTTTTGGGGTTATGCTTTAGAGACAGCTACATTCACGTTAAATAGGGCCCCATCAAAATCCGTTGAGACGACGCCTTATGAACTATGGTTTGGCAAGAAACCGAAGTTGTCGTTTCTTAAAGTTTGGGGCTGCGATGCTTATGTGAAAAAGCTTCAACCTGATAAGCTCGAACCCAAATCGGAGAAATGCGTCTTCATAGGATACCCACATGAAACTGTTGGGTACACCTTCTAGCACAGATCCAAAGGCAATACATTCGTTGCTAAGAATGGATCCTTTCTAGAGAAGGAGTTTCTCTCGAAAGAAGTGAGTGGGAAGAAAGTAGAACTTGATGAGATAACTGTACCTGCTCCCTTATTGGAAAGTAGTTCATCACAGAAACCGGTTCCTGTGACATCTACACCAATTAGTGAGGAAGCTAATTATGATGATCATGAAACTTCAGATCAAGTTACTACCGAACCTCGTAGGTCAACCAGAGTAAGATCCACACCAGAGTGGTACGGTAATCCTGTTCTGGCGGTCATGTTACTTGACCATGATGAACCTATAAACTATGAGGAAGTGATGATGAGCCTAGATTCCGCAAAATGGCTTGAGGCCATGAAATCTGAGATGGGATCCATGTATGAGAACAAAGTGTGGACTTTGGTTGACTTGCCCGATGATCGACAAGCTATCGAGAATAAATGGATCTTCAAGAAGAAGACAGACACTGACGGTAATGTTACTGTCTACAAAGCTCGACTTGTTGCGAAAGGTTTTCGACAAGTTCAAGGAGTTGACTACGATGAGACCTTCTCACCCGTAGCGATGCTTAAGTCCGTCCGAATCATGTTAGCAATTGCCGCGTTTTATGATTATGAAATTTGGCAAATGGATGTAAAGACTGCATTCCTGAATGGATTTCTGGAAGAAGAGTTGTATATGATGCAACCTGAAGGTTTTATCGATCCAAAGGAAGCTAACAAAGTGTGCAAGCTCTAGCGACCCATTTATGGACTGGTGCAAGCCTCTCGGAGTTGGAATAAATGTTTTGATAGTGTGATCAAAGCATATGGTTTTATACAGACTTTTGGAGAAGCCTGTATTTACAAGAAAGTGAGTGGGAGCTCTGTAGCATTTCTAATATTATATGTGGATGACATATTGTTGATTGGAAATGATATAGAATTTTTGGATAGCATAAAAGGATACTTGAATAAGAGTTTTTCAATAAAAGACCTCGGTGAAGCTGCTTATATATTGGGCATCAAGATCTATAGAGATAGATCAAGACGCTTAATTGGACTTTCACAAAGCACATACCTTGATAAAGTTTTGAAGAAGTTCAAAATGGATCAAGCTAAGAAAGGGTTCTTGCCTGTGTTACAAGGTGTGAAGTTGAGTAAGACTCAATGCCCAACCACTGCAGAAGATAGAGAGAAAATGAAAAGTGTTCCCTATGCTTCAGCCATAGGCTCTATCATGTTTAAATGATGTGTACCAGACCTGATGTGTGCCTTGCTATTAGCCTGGCAGGGAGGTACCAAAGTAATCCAGGAGTGGAACATCCTGAAGTACCTGAAAAGGACCAAGGATATGTTTCTCGTTTATGGAGGTGACAAAGAGCTCATCGTAAATGGTTACATTGATGCAAGCTTTGACACTGATTCAGAAGATTCTAAATCGCAAACCTGATACGTGTTTATATTAAACAGTGGAGCTGTCAGTTGGAGCAGTTCTAAACAGAGCGTCGTGGCGGGATCTACATGTGAAGCAGAGTACATTGCTGCTTCGGAAGCAGCGAATGAAGGAGTCTGGATGAAAGAGTTCATATCCGATCTAGGTGTCATACCTAGTGCATTGGGTCCAATGAAAATGTTTTCTGACAATACTGGTGCAATTGCCTTGGCAAAGGAATCCAGATTTCACAAGAGAACCAAGCACATCAAGAGACGCTTCAACTCTATCCGGGGTCAAGTCTAGGTGGGAAACATAGAGATTTGCAAGATACATATGGATCTAAATGTTGCAGACCCGTTGACTAAGCCTCTTCCACGAGCAAAACATGATCAGCACCAAGGCTCCATGGGTGTTAAATTCATTACTGTGTAATCTAGATTATTGACTCTAGTGCAAGTGGGAGACTGAAGGAAATATGCCTAGAGGCAATAATAAAGTTATTATTTATTTACTTATTTCATGATAAATTTTTATTATTCATGCTAGAATTGTATTAACCGGAAACATAATACATGTGTGAATACATAGAGAAACATAGTGTTACTAGTATGCCTCTACTTGACTAGCTCATTGATCAAAGATGGTTAAGTTTCCAAACCATAGACATGAGTTGTTATTAGATCAATGGGATCACATCATTAGGAGAATGATGTGATTGACTTGACCCATTCCGTTAGCTTAGCACTTGAACGTTTTTGTTTACTGCTATTGCTTTCTTCATGACTTATACATGTTCTTATGACTATGAGATTATGCAACACCCGAATACCGGAGGAACACTTTGTGTGCTACCAAACGTCAAAACATAACCGGGTGATTATAAAGGTGCTCTACAGGTGTCTTCGATGGTACTTGTTGAGTTGGCATAGATCAAGATTAGGATTTGTCACTCCGATTGTCGGAGAGGTATCTCTGGGCCCTCTCGGTAATACACAACACTATAAGCCTTGCAAGCATGATAACTAATGAGTTAGTTACAGGATGATGTATTACGGAACGAGTAAAGAGACTTGCAGGTAATGAGATTGAACTAGGTATTGGGATACCGACGATCAAATCTCGGGCAAGTAACATACCGATTACAAAGAGAACAACGTATAGTGTTGTGCGGTTTGACCGATAAAGATCTGCGTAGAATATGTAGGAATCAATATGAGCATCCAGGTTCCGCTATTGGTTATTCACCGGAGACGTGTCTCGGTCATGTCTACATAGTTCTCAAACCCCTAGGGTCCGCACGCTTAAAGTTCTGTGACAATCGGTTTTACGAGTTTATATGTTTTGATGTACCGAAGGTAGTTCGGAGTCCCGGATTTGATCACGGACATGACGAGGAGTCTCGAAATGGTCGAGACATAAAAATTGATATATTGCAAGCCTACATTTGGACATCGGAATAGTTCCGGGTAAAATCAGGATTTTACGGGAGTACCGGAGGGGTTACCGGAACCCCCCGGGGGCTAATGGGCCTTGTTGGGCCATAAGGGAAAGAGAGAGGGGCCGGACTAGGGCAGGCAGCGCGCCTCCTCCCCTTTGTCCGAATTGGACTAGGAGAGGGGGAGCGGCACCCCCCTTTCCTTCTCTTTCTCTCCCTTCCTTTCCCCCTCCTAGTAGGAGTAGGAAAGGGAGGAATTCTACTCCTACTAGGAGTAGGAGTAGAATTCCTCCTACTGGCGCGCCAACAAGGGCCGGTTGGCCTCCCCCTTTCTCCTTTATATACAGGGGAAGGGGGGCACCTCTAGACACACAAGTTGATCACAAAGATCTCTCCCAGCCGTGTGCGGTGCCCTCTCCACCATAATCCACCTCGGTCATACTGTAGCGGTGTTTAGGCGAAGCCCTGCTGCAGTAGCTTCATCAACATTGTCACCATGCCATCATGCTGACGAAACTCTTCCCCAAGCTCTACTGGATCGTGAGTTCATGGGACATCACCGAGCTGAACGTGTGCTGAATGCGGAGGTGTCGTACGTTAGGTATTGAGGATTGGTCGATCGTGAAGACGTACGACTACATCAACCGCGTTGTCATAAAGCTTCCGTTTAATGGTCTACAAGGGCACGTGGACGACACTTTCCCCTCTCATTGCTATGCATCACCATGATCCTGCGTGTGCGTAGGGAAATTTTTGAAATTCCTACGTTCCCCAACAATTTTTGGGTAGCAAAGATATTGAGCAAGCACCCTATGTTGGAGGATCTTTGACTATACAACTTCTACGTAAATATGAACAAACATAAATCATTATGTTGTCTTCCTTGTCCAACGTCAACAATTTGGCATAAAATATTTAATGGGGGCTCAGAATCATAAAAGATGTCCAAGATAGTATATTTGCATGTGAATCTTCTCTTCCCTTATTAATTCTTTCATGAATTGCATCATTGACCAATGTTATGTTTGTCAACTTTCAATAAAATTTACCACTTATAATTTTCCTTATGTGATGTTATTACTTACCATAAGATTAGCATATGATCTTTTTCATTATTTTCTTGGAATTCTGATTGAAATAGAAAAGTAAATAAGAAAAAACTCAAACTAAACTTTATTATATAGCTTTCACTCGATTACATAGATAGATAGATCACAAAACTATCACTCGAAAATAAATCATACTAAAGTTTATTCAACTAAATCACGAAATAACTAAGGATCGAACTAAGATAAGTAAAGGTAATAAAAATGATGGTGATACTATACTGGGGCATCTCCCCCAAGCTTGGCACAAGCCAAGGGGAGTGCCCATACCCGTGTACTAAGTCTCCTTCTTTGGTGATAATGACAGTGGTGGTGATGAGGCAGTCTTTTTCTCCAGCTTGCGTCTGAGGCTAAAATTTCTCTAGCTAAGCTTTAATAATATTTTGCATAATGTCGCCTTGCTCTCCTGCAGAAAACGGGATGGGAAAAATTGAACCTTAGGTTTGTTTCCAATGTTAGGAAGGCTTGACTTCTTGAATTCCACGTACATATCTCCAGGTTGAGGTAGTGGATCTTCATCTTCATCAGAGCTATCATCCCTAGTTTTCTCCATGTTGGCGTCTTCCTCCTCATCCATGGTCCAACCATAATGATCCACCTCCCCATAGACCTTGGGGATGGCAATAAAATCAGTGACCTAGCTCTCCCCCTCTGAATTTTGAGACGACAAATTTTCAGATCTGCCAGAAAAACAGCACGGAACAAGAACAGAGGATTTATCCATGATACGGTGGTCAAATCGTCTAGGCATATATATAAAGATTTTTTATAGTCGAGAAGGTGCCTGAGGGGCCCACTACCCACCAGGGTGCGCCTGGTGGGGCTGGCGCGCCCTGGTACCTTGTGGGCACCTAGGTTGCCTTCCCGGTTGTTTCTTATTTTTCTATTTTTTCTAATACTCCAAAACTAGTAGAAAATATTTTGGCGGATTTTTTGGAGACTGTTTACTTACCGTATCACGTACCACTTCCTTTTCAGGGTCTGGACTGTTCTGGAAGGTTTCTTTTATGTGTTCCTCCAGTGTCATGGTATGCATAATGTTAGTTTCAACACTAATGGGCGTACCCGAAATATAATGTTTACTTCTTTGTCCATTGACCACCTTCGGGTTGGTTCCTTCGGCATTATTAATCTTGATAGCTCTAGAGCGATAAACTTCTTATGATATATGGTCCTTCCCATCTGGAAAGAAGTTCCCCTACAAAAATCTAAAACGAGAATTGTACAATAGAACATGTTCACCGACTTTGAATTCCTACTTTTGGATTCTTTTGTCATGCCATCTTTTAACCTTTTCTTTAAATAGTTTGACATTTTCATAAGCTTGGGTTCTCCATTCATTTAGTGAGCTAATATCAAACAACCTCTTTTCACCGGCAAGTTTGAAATCATAATTGAGTTGTTTAATTTCCCAATATGCTTTATGTTCTAACTCAAGAGGCAAATGACAAGCTTTTCCACAAAGCATGTTATATGGAGACATACCAATAGGATTTCTATAAGTTGTTCTATAGGCCCAAAGTGCATCATCAAGTTTCTTAGACCAATTCTTTCGGGACCCATTGACAGTTTTTTATATTAATTTTATTTATCTATTGCTAAGTTCAACTTGATCACTAGATTGCGGATGATAGGGTGATGCAATTCTATGGTTAATGTCATATTTAGCAAGCATTTTACAGAAACCACCATGAATAAAGTGTGAACCACCATCAGTCATTAAATATCTAGGGACTCCAAACCTTGGGAAAATAACTTCTTTAAGCATTTTAATGGAGGTGTTATGATCAACACTGCTAGATGGAATAGCTTCGACCCACTTAGTGACATAATCAACAGCAATCAAAATATGTGTATACCCATTAGAGGAAGGAAAAGGTCCCATATAATCAAACCGCAAACATCAAAAGGTTCAACAACAAGTGAATAATTCATAAGCATTTCCCGATGCTTACCAATATTACCAATTCTTTGACATTCATCACAAGACAAGACAAACTTACGGGCATCCTTGAAAAGAGTAGGCCAATAAAAACCAGATTGTAATACCTTATGCACAGTTGTATCTCCTGCATGATGTCCTCCGTAGACTTTGGAGTAACACTTCCATAGGATTTGTTCCTATTCATGCTCAGGTACACAACGTCTAATAATACCATCTACTCCTTCTTTATAAAGATGTGGGTCATCCCAAAAGTAATGTCTTAAGTCATAGAATATTTTTTTTTCTTTTGTTGGTATGTGAAACTAGGTGGTATAAATTTAGCAACGATATAATTAACATAATCAGCATACCAAGGAGTATTATGAGAAGCATTTATTGTAGCTAGTCATTCGTCAGGAAAACTATCATCAATAGGTAGTGGGTCATCAAAAATATTTTCTAACCTAGACAAGTTATTAGCTACGGGGTTCTCAGCTCCTTTCCTATCAGTGATATGTAAGTCAAATTCTTGTAGCAAGAGAACACACCTAATGAGTCTAGGTTTAGCATCTTTCTTTTCCATAAGATATTTAATAGCAGCATGATCGGTGTGAATAATTACTTTGGAGTCAACAATGTAAGATCAGAGTTTATCACAAGCAAACACAAATGCTAAAAATTATTTCTCAGTAGTAGCATAATTTCTTTGGGCACTTTCTAGAGTTTTACTGGCATAGTGGATAACATTTAATTTCTTATCAATTCTTTGTCCTAGAACAGCACAAACAGCATAATCACTAGCATTACACATAATTTCAAAAGGCGAGTTCCAATCAGGTGGTTGAACAATAGGTGCAGAAGTTAAGGCTTTCTTAAGTGTTTTAAAGGCTTCTGAACAATCATCATAAAAATGGAACATCCTTTTGTAAAAGATTAGTAAGAGGCCTAGAAATTTTAGAGAAGTCTTTAATGAACCTCCCATAGAAACGGGCATGACCGAGGAAACTACGAATACCTTTAATATCTTTAGGACATGACACTTCTCCCAATTCAGACAAGATTAGTTTGTTCACATCTCTGCAAAAGTCGATCAAGGTTGCTTAAGCAATCATCAAAAGAAGTTCTGTCAATGGATAAATTATCCATGAAAACCTAAACATTTTTTTCACAAAAATTAGATAATATAGAAGTCATACATCTTTGAAAGGTAGCTGGTGCATTACATAAACCAAAGGGCATACGTCTACAAGCATAAGTTCCAAAAGGGCAAGTAAAAGTGGTTTTCTCTTGACCAGGTTGTGAAACAGGTATTTGAGAGAAACCAGAATATCCTTCAAGAAAACAAAAGTGTGTGTGCTTAGATATTCTTTCTAGCATTTGATCAATAAAAGGCAGAGGTAATGATCTTTTCTAGTAGCTTTATTTAATTTTCTAAAATCAATTACCATTCTATAGCTAGTCACTATTCTTTGTGGAATGAGTTCATTTTTATCATTAGGAACAATAGTAATACCTCCTTTCTTATGGACACAATGAACTGGACTTACCCATCTAGTTTTTAAATTAGGTGATGGGAAATTTAACCTCGAGGTCCTTGTTTTTTATTTTTTTATTTTTTGACACATGTTAAAGAAGGTATACCGCATTACTTTTTGACAATGTGTGATACGTGGCATACAGTTGATCCATCCGACCTATTTGTGATGGAATAGGCCATGTGTGTTTTGGGAAAATGCTTGCTAGTATTCAACCATTTGGGATTGATGAATTCATCACCCACGGGATCCCTAGTGTGGTCCGTGCTCATCTGATCATCATCTACTTCTTGTGCTAGCTCGATGCTAAGTTTCCATTAATTGATGGCGTTTTATGAACACGCCACCGTTTTCCGCCATTTCCTCACCTTTTTCCCGCCACCCTGCTATATTGCGCATAGGGGGCGCGCGACACACGGAGGCGACAAGCGCAGACTATAGCACATCCACCATTTCCAAGCATGCCAACCCACCAAAGCGCCGCCTCTGCCATCAACCTCGTCGACGAGGAAAACGAGTAGGCGCCACGACCCGTCGAGGCTGGGGCACTCCCCGGCAACGCGATGGACGATGCTGTGATGCGCGTCATCGCCAGGGTTGAGCAGACCTTTGGCGGATGGCGCTTGAGCGCAGCGGATCAAGATAGGCATGTCAGCGCCAATAGGCTGCAGCTCACCGCACAACATGATTGATGGCGCGTCCGTGCCGATAGGCTGCGGCTCGCCGCACGGCGAGACCATTGGAGCACCGTAGAGCGAGAGGCACGGCGCGCCGCACAGCAAGAGCGGATCCATCGATGCTTGCCTGCTGTCGACACGGTGTCGCAGCTAGGTACACGTCCCGTCAGTACCCTCATTCCTCTCCAGGAGTGGGCAGAGGCCCTCAGCACCGTACTTGCACCAGATGCTACCCACTCCGTACTTGCACCGGACGCCCGCCGCGCCGTTCGCATGGGTGCCGCCGTTCGTCTTGTCTGCGGCCCGCTGGATGCCAACGCGCTGGTCCGTAGGCTCGACCGCCTCCTTGGCCCAGGTGTCCACCTAGGCGCAGTAGAGGAACATGGCCGTCGCATCCTCGAGCTGGTGATCTCCGATAAAATAGCCAACTTAAAGCTCGAGATCGCGCTCCAGATGTACCACGAGCGTGTTACCGCTTGGACGAACGCCTGCACAAGTTTAGGCAGAGCCAAGAGCTGCCCTAGGCAAGGGTTGCTGGTCATGGTCTCATGGACGCGTTTTATTTTGAAAAGTTGTTTCGACGTGGATAGTATTGTATTCACAGCAATCATAGTATTGCTCTGTTTCAATGTGTGTACTATGTTTTCCATTCTTATATGTTCTGTTTCAATGTGTGTATATACGCTTTCCATTCTGTATATGTGGATGATAACAACTAGATTCAAATTAGTATACAAAAACAGATAGAAAATGGAATTCATAATATATATATATATATATTAATCGTTCATTAGAATATCACAGAATATATACACTTTCCATTTTCACATATATGTATATATTCTGTGATAGTATCATCACATATATGTGATGATACTTAACTACTAGGTACAATGCATAAAATTGAAAACGAACAATACTAAAACTAATAATCGCTCCTAGGGCCAGTATTCCGGCAGCCCGTCACTAGCAGCTCCATGGTGTGCAGCGTCTTCCTAGTGCGGAGGCAGTACTCCGACTCCTCCGCCTCGCAGCGCTTGACGTACCGATCTGCCTCTTGCTGGCGGATGCACGTGGCCGATCTTGCCATTTTGTTGGGCGCCCACCGGAGCTCCTCATCGGTGACACGATGGAGCTTATCGGCCCACCTCCACGCAACGACGAGGCGCCCAGCGCCTATGACCTTCCTCGTGAAGTACCCGTCTTCGTACACCTCCTCGGCACGATGACACGCCTGATAAAGCTATGTACCTAGGGTAGGGTCATGGATCTGTCCAACATACCCTCCCCAAGGACATCTCTACAAAGAATCAGAAGCAGTCGAAGAGAAACCATCATCCACTCGACCGTGATGATGTGCTCACTCGACCACCAGAAGACACTCGACCACCTTGAAGACACTCAACCACCAGAAGATGAGAAACCCTCCACTCTGCAACGGTCAGGACTTAAACCATAGCATTATGGGCATTTATAATACTTTACTATAGATGTTACCAGTAACGCCCCTCCTTTATGAGCATTGAACCTTGTGTAACGGAGGGGAGCTAGGGTCTTGGCGCACTCTATATAAGCCACCCCCCTCCTCTGGGACAGGGGTTCGCACTTTCTGTAATTCACACACATATATACAGTCGACCGCCTCTGGGCTCCGAGACGTAGGGCTGTTACTTCCTCCGAGAAGGGCCTGAACTCGTAAACTCGTGTGTACAACTCCTCCATAGCTAGGATCTTGCCTCTACATTCCTACCCCCCTATTCTACTGTCAGTCTTAGGATAATGACAGTTGGCGCCCACCGTGGGGAAGGTGTCTTAGCGACTTGTTGGAGAAGTTGCAATTTTTCCGATCCCCTTCATCATGGTTCCAGGCGGAGGTTTGGCTGAGGGCCGCGAGATCCATCTCGGCGTGCTCGTGTTTGTCGCCGACGACTCCGCTTGGCTTCAGGAGGCACCACTCGACGCCGACGCGCTCCCCGCACGCGGGGCGACGCACTTTCGCGCGTGCGTCCGCGGCGTCCTCCTGCGGCAACCGTCGACCCAGTACCAGTCGATTCCAGCAGCTTTCCCCCTCCCTACGACCCGCCGGAGCAAACGCACTGGTCGGTCGAGGCTTCAGCGGTGGGTGAAGCAAGCGGTGGCCCGCCAGTCGGCCACCCCTCAAGTCACGGCGATCGAGTCCGACGAATCTCTCTACGGCCTGTTCGATCTGTCGACTAGCTCCGTAGAGACCGCATCCGAGTGCGACAGCAGCGACCCAGCGGCGGAAGTCCTGATGGTCAATGGACCATGCAGTCCTCCTGGCTTCAATCATGAAGACGGAGGTGACGGGAACGGCGATCCGTCGCGCGTTCACGAGGAGTACCACCCTGAACCCCTCTCCTCGCAGCAGAGGAAGGAACTTCGTCGCCGGAACATGGATGCCCTGCATACTCCTATAGTTGGAGAGACCCCTAAGGCCCAGGCCTTGGAGCAGGCGCGCT
Organism: Triticum aestivum; assembly: GCF_018294505.1. Lineage (NCBI taxonomy): Eukaryota > Viridiplantae > Streptophyta > Magnoliopsida > Poales > Poaceae > Triticum > Triticum aestivum. The sequence goes on along the minus strand of NC_057806.1, from coordinate 292,379,838 downwards.
TGACCAACCTGGCTGAGCGCACTCGACTGGAGAACCTCCAGCGCGCACTCGACGATCGCGCTCGACAATGTGCTCCTGAGTCCAGTCGATGCCAACTTTTTCCACCTCCGACTCAGGTATATCGAACCCCCATCCAGAATCTAGCAGCTACTGCCCGGATAGCAGAGTCGATCCAACCTTCCCAATCAGAAGCTGGCCGAGGCCTGGTGCAGATCAGAGCCTTGCTCCGGGCAGTGGGGGAGCAGAATATGGTCGTATCTCAGTTGTGGAATAGGATCCATAGCAGGTCTGTGGTTGCAGACACAGTTCAGTCGGCCCATAGCCCAAGATCGCCCTTGAGGCATGAGGGACGTGGAGATCGACGTGATCAGTACAGAAACCGAGAGCAGTATGATCGTCGTGCCGATCATGATGATCGTCGTCGAGTGCCCACACCTCCTCCAAGGAGTGGGTCATACGTGCCTCGGCCACATGAAGACAGACGCCCTCATACTGTCGGAAGAGGTATTCCAGTCGACCCCAGGGAGCCAGGCTTTGATGCGAGATCTATTCTCGTGCAGGGCTTGGTCGACAGAAACAGAGCTCACCGAGAGGGCCATGACAAAGATCCGCAAACCAGCAACAGGGTGCATGTCTCTGGTCCAGAGTGCTTCAGCAGAGCTATCAGAGCTGCGGTGATTCCCCCCAACTTCAGGTTGGCGACTGGAGTCAGTAAGTTCACCGGGGAGTCCAAGCCTAACACTTGGCTTGAAGACTAACGAGTGACTGTCCAGATTGGTGGCGGCAATGATGAAGTGGCCATGAAACACCTTCCTCTGATGTTGGAGGGCTCGGCTAGAGCATGGCTGAATCAGTTGGCGCCTGGAAGCATCTATACTTGGGAAGATCTCGCCCGAGTGTTTGTCAGAACATTCAATGGTACTTGCAAACGGCCAGCAGGTTTGACAGAATTACAGTCTTGCGTCCAGAAACCGAATGAAACTTTGAGGGATTATATCCAGAGATGGATCACCCTACACCACACGATAGAAGATGTGTCTCATCATCAGGCAATTTTTGCTTTCAAGGAAGGCATCAGGTAACGGGAGTTGAATCTGAAATTCGGTCGGACAGGAAACATGACTCTGACTCGGATGATGAAAATTGCCACCAAGTATGCTAATGGTGAAGAGGAAGAGCGACTCCGGAGTGGCAAGCATAAAGCAGTCGCCCATGAAGCCAGAGGAGGAAATTCCAGTCAGAAACAGAAGCGCAAGGCCAAGCCAGCTGCTCCTGGTGAAGCCTTGGCTGTGGTTCAAGGAAAGTTCAAGGGGAAGCCCAAGGGGCCGTGGAACCCCAAGAAAGTAAAAGATCAAGATGCAAGATGGAAATGACGTGTTGGATCTGCCGTGCCATATCCACACCAAAAAAGATGAAGAAGGTAATTTCATTTACCCGAAGCACACCACTCGGCAGCGTCGGCTCCTAATCCAGCAGTTCTGAGAGAAACAGCCCAAGGAAAAGGAGAAGGAGGCAGACAAGGCTAAGGATGAGGGAGAGGATGATGATGGTTATCCCCACGTGAATTCCACTCTAATGATTTTTGCTGACGTTGAGAGCAAAAGTCGATTGAAAGTCATCAACAGGGAAGTGAACATGGTCGCTCCGGCGACACCCAGTTACTTGAAGTGGTCACAGACTGCCATTACATTTGACCAGTCTGATCATCCAGCGCACATTGCCACCCCTGGGAGGCAAGCACTGGTGGTCGACCCGGTGGTTGAAGGCACTCGACTGACAAAGGTCCTGATGGACGGTGGCAGTAGATTGAACATACTATATGCAGAAACGTTGAAAGGAATGGGCATTATGATGTCCAGACTCTGTGAAAGCCATATGAGTTTCCATGGTGTCATTCCAGGCAAGAAGGCTGCATCCCTCGGTCAGATTGCACTCGACATGGTTTTCGGTGATTCCAAAAATTACCGCAAAGAAAAGATGACGTTTGAAGTTGTGGATTTCCAGAGTGCTTATCATGCAATTCTAGGCAGGCCAGCTTATGCACGATTTATGGCTCGACCATGTTACGTGTACCTCAAACTAAAGATGCCTGGTCCCAGAGGAGTGATCACTATCTCTAGCAATCGGAAGAAGGCAGAAGAGTGCTTCCAGAAGGGCTCAAAGATCACCGATGCCTAGATGCCCGTGGTAGAATTGCAGGAATACCAGAAAAATGCAGATCCAAGTGACTTGCTGCGAGCCAAGAAGCCAGCCACAGATTCAGCATTCCAGTCATCTGGTGAAATGAAGTCGATTCACATTCACCCGATGGATCCCAACGCAGCTCCGACTCACATTTCAACCACACTCGACTCCAAATAGGAAAAAGCGCTCATCCAGTTCCTCCGTCAGAACTGGGACATCTTTGCATGGAAACCTTCTGACATGTCGGGTGTTCCCAGGGGACTGGCTGAGCATCGTTTGTGAGTTGACCCGAAGGTGAAACCAGTCAAAGAGCATCTTTGAAGGTCCGCTGTCCAGAAAAGAAAAGAAATCGGTGAAGAGGTGGCTCGGCTTTTGGCAGCTGAGTTTATCCGAGAGATTTACCACTCCGAGTGGTTAGCCAATGTTGTCATGGTCCCAAAGAAAGATGATTCACTTCGCATGTGTATTGATTTCAAGCATATCAATCGGGCCTGCCCGAAAGATCACTTCCCTCTCCCTCACATCGATCAGATAGTCGACTCGACTGCAGGGTGGGAGCGTTTGTCCTTTTTGGACGCCTACTCCGGGTACCACCAGATCCGTCTGTACGGACTCGATGAAATAAAGACACCTTTTATCACCCCGTTTGGGTGCTTCTGTTATGTCACAATGCCATTCGGCTTGAAGAACGCCGGGGCCACATTCATGCGGATGATTCAGAAGTGCCTGCTCACTCAGATCAGTCGGAATGTGGAAGCATACATGGATGACATTGTGGTCAAGTCATGTAAAGGTTCCGACCTACTGACTGACCTTGCTGAAACCTTTGCCAACCTCAGAAGGTATGATATCAAGCTCAATCCATCAAAGTGCACGTTTGGAGTTCCGAGCGGAAAGTTACTCGGTTTCCTTGTTTCCGAACGAGGAATCAATGCTAACCCAGAGAAAGTGGGCGCTATACAACGAATGAAACGCCCTGTGCGTGTGCGTGATGTCCAGAAGCTTACTGGTTGCTTAGCCGCCCTAAGTCGATTCATTTCTCGCCTCGGTGAAAAGGTGCTGCCTCTTTACCGACTGATGAAAAAACCAGACAAGTTTGAGTGGACCCCAGAAGCTGATGCAGCGTTTGCAGAGCTAAAAGCCCTACTTTCCACCCAGTCGGTGCTTGGTGCTCCAATCAGTAAAGAGCCTCTACTGCTTTATATAGCAGCCACTGGACAAGTCGTCAGTACAGTACTTACGGTCGAGCGGGAAGAAGAAGGAAAAGCTTATAAGGTTCAACGCCCAGTTTATTATATTTCTGAAGTCCTGACCCCGTCAAAGCAGAGATATCCTCACTATGAGAAGCTTGTCTATGGGATTTACATGACCACGAAGAAGGTTGCACACTATTTCTCTGATCACTATGTTACAATCGTCAACGACGCTCCATTGTCAGAGATCCTGCACAACAGGGATGCAACTGGTCGAGTGGCAAAATGGGCGATTGAACTCCTTCCCTTGGATATCAAGTTTGAGGCAAAGAAAGCTATCAATTCCCAAGCAATAGCAGATTTCCTCGCTGAGTGGATCGAATAGCAACTGCCGACTCAAGTTCACTCGGAGCACTGGACCATGTTCTTTGACGGATCCAAGATGCTGAATGGGTCTGGTGCTGGGGTAGTTCTGGTATCCCTCCGAGGAGATAGGCTCAGATATGTCCTCCAGATTCACTTTGATTACTCCAACAATGAAGCAGAATATGAAGCACTCTTGTATGGGTTGCGCATGGCCATCTCACTCGGTGTCTGTCGCCTCATGGTCTATGGCGACTCAGATTTGGTAGTTAATCAAGTGATGAAGGAGTGGGATGTCAGAAGCCCAGCCATGACTGGTTACTGCAACGCGGTGAGGAAGCTTGAGAAGAAGTTCGAGGGGCTAGAGCTCCACCACATCCCCCGATTGAAAAATCAAGCAGCCGATGACTTGGCAAAGATAGGTTCCAAGAGAGAAGCCATTCCCAGCAATGTGTTTTTGGAGCATATTCACACGCCAACAGTTCAGGAAGATCCTTTCACTGAAGAGCCTCCGCAACCTAAGAGCGCCACAGATCCGACTGAAGTCGAGGTCCCAGCCGTGGTCGACCTGATCATGGAGGTTCTGGCCATTACTCCCGACTGGACGGTGCCCTACATTGCATACATCCTCAGGAAAGAACTCCTAGAGGATGAAGAAGAGGCTCGACATATCGTCCGTCGATCCAAGGCCTTTACTGTGATAAGAGGGCAGCTGTTCAGGGAAAGCGTGACTGGGGTCGGTCAGAAATGCATAAAACCAGAAGAAGGTCGAATGATCCTCAATGACATCCACTCGGGGACCTGTGTTCATCATGCGTCCTCTCGGGCCATCGTGGCTAAAGCATACCGAGCTGGATTCTATTGGCCACGGGCAAATGAAATGGCGAAAGAAATAGTCGATAGATGTGAAGGTTGCCAATTTTACTCCGACATGTCTCACAAGCCAACGTCAGCCCTGAAGACCATCCCCCTCATCTGGCCCTTTGCTGTTTGGGGACTGGATATGGTTGGACCGCTGAGAACTGGCAAGAGCGGCTTCACTCATGTGCTCGTTGCAGTCGAAAAGTTTACCAAATGGATCGAAGCTAAACCTATCAAGAACCTTGATGCTAGCACCACTGTCAGTTTTATCAGAGAATTGACATTCAGATATGGAGTCCCACACAACATCATCACGGACAAAGGATCAAACTTCGATTCCGATGAGTTCAGAGCTTTTTGCTCCTCTCAGGGCACTCGAGTCGAGTATGCTTCTGTCGCTCACCCGCAGTCGAACGGACAAGCAGAAAGAGCCAATGGCCTAATTCTCAAAGGATTGAAACCCCGACTGATGCGCGATCTCAAACACGCAGCGGGTGCTTGGGTTAATGAGCTTCCGTCAGTTCTGTGGGGTTTAAGGACAACTCCAAATCGGTCGACCGGACGAATTCCTTTCTTCTTAGTCTATGGAGATGAAGCTCTTCTGCCAAGTGACCTGATCCACAATGCACCCCGAGTTGAGCTCTTCTCCGAAGAGGAAGAAGAGCAGGCCCGGCAAGATTCCGTCGATCTCTTAGAGGAGGAAAGAGAGATGGCCTTGATCCGCTCGACCATTTATCAGCAAGACTTGCGTCGATTCCACACCAGAAATGTGAGAGGTCGAGCCTTTCAAGAAGGAGACCTGGTTCTTCGAGTGGATCAACAGAAACCACACAAGCTTGCCCCGACTTGGGAGGGCCCCTTCATCATCACCAAAGTTCTCCACAATGGAGCATACCATCTTTACAATATTGAGCATCAGAAAGACGAGCCACGGGCTTGGAACGCGGAGCTGCTCCACCCCTTTTATACTTATGCACTCATTCGAATAAAATGTAATAAGAAACACCTTTTGTATTTTTTTTATCAAAGACAAGAGCTTAAGGTCCTATCATTCGATTGTTGTGTTCTTATTTACTTCTGAAATCCCCTAGTGGGTGGGCTTAGTCGCGAATCCGTTTCGGCTAAGTTTGAAAAAATCCTACCGAGTGAAGAGCAATCCTCCCACTCGGGGGCTTAGCTGCAGTCCAGCACTCGCCTAAGTTCTCTCACTAGGAGGCTTAGCTGCAGTCCGGTACTCGCCTAAGTTTGAAAAAATCCTACCGAGTGGAGAGCAATCCTCCCACTCGGGGGCATAGCTGTAGTCCAGCACTCGCCTAGGTTCTCTCACTAAGAGGCTTAGCTGCAGTCCAGTACTCGCCTAAGTTTGAAAAAATCCTACCGAGTGGAGAGCAATCCTCCCACTTGGGGGCCTAGTTGCAGTCCAGCACTCGCCT